>NW_013654317.1:0-30709 GCF_000499385.1 Eimeria necatrix
GCCCCCGGGGGGGGGCCCCCCAGCGGGGGGAGGGAAGTGGGGGGGCCCCTGGGGGGGCCCCTGGGGGCCCCCATTCCATATCGGAGTCGATAAGCGAGTTTGACGCGGATGTGGTTCTTCCTCCGAGTGATGTGGGCCCTTTGTTTGAAATTCTTTGCAGAATAGAAGCAGCAGATGCAGAGGAAGCCCGCGATGGCTCCGCGCGGTCGGGTAAGAACTAAACCCTAAACCCTAAACCCTAAACCCTAAACCCTAAACCCTAATCTGTTGAACAGAAGGCCCCGGGCCTTCTGTTCCGGCGCCGAATCTCGAGCAGCCTCCGCCGAGGACACCCTGGCCGTGCGGCTTAGAGGGTTTAGGGTTTAGGGTTTAGGGTTTAGGGTTTAGGGTTTAGGGTTTAGGGTGTTGACTCAGAAGAGGTGACGGAGGCCGACCGGGAGCTGCTGCGTCGTTTGCCGCGGGGGTGCCGCCACAAGCTGGGTCTGTGGCGTCGGTGGCGCGCGAGCCAGCAGCAGCAGCAGCAGCAGCAGCAGCAGCAGCAGCAGCAGCAGCAGCAGCAGCAGGAGTGCGGGGACCCGCTGGCGCAGCAAGCAGCGAACTACCTGCAGGGCTACTTGGCCGTGTACGAGTGGCTGCCGCGGGAGAAAAGGGACTTGCCGCTGCTGCCGCAGGAAGTGCTGCAGTGGGCCCTTTTCCTTGTGGGGCGCGTGGGTGCTGCTGCTGCTGCTGCTGCTCCGCTGCAGCAGCAGCAGCGGGAGGCCCTCGCGGAGGCCCCCACCCACCAGCGGGGCACTGACAAGGTCCTCCTCTTCACAGAAGACCTCCACGCCTGGCTCAGCCAAAAGGCCCAACAAGTTGAACTCTACAGAACCACCAACAAACAGCCAGAGGCCCTCAGTCTCCAAAACTACCAAAACACCATTCGCTCTTGGAGACGCCTCGGCTACGACGCCCGCAGGCGCTGCTGGCTCGTGCCCCCCGAACAGGAACAAGGGCCCCCGGGGGCCCCCCACGCCCCGGGGGCCCCCCATACCCAGGGGGCCCCCCATACCCCGGGGGCCCCCCATACCCCGGGGGCCCCCCATACCCCGGGGGCCCCGGGGGGGCCCCACGCCCCGGGGGCCCCCGGGGACCCGGGGGCCCCCGGGGCCCCGGGGGCCCCGGGGGCCCCGGGGGACGCGGGGGCGAAGATGGAGGCGGGGGAGAGCCCGGGCAGCAGCTCCAGCAGCAGCAGCAGCAACGGCCCCAGCAGCAGCAGCAGCAGCAGCAGCAGCAGCAGCAGCAGCAGCAGCAGCAGCAGCAGCAGTTTGTTGTGCAAGTTCAGCAGGCACCACTGGGTGACTGCGCGGCACATTTTGGAGTTCCTCCGCTGCAGCGAAAGAAAATACCAAAGAGCCATAACAGAGCCAGGGGAGGCTGTGGGGGCCACGGGGGCCCAGTCCATAGGCGAGCCGGGCACGCAAATGACTCTCAAGACCTTCCACTTCGCCGGTAAACTTTTCTTTTGTCTCCTTTTGTCTCCTTTTGTCTCCTTTTGTCTCCGTTGTCTGCTTTGTCTCCTTCGGGCTTTCTTTGGTCTCTTTTGGGGGCTTTTTTTGGCTTTTTTTGGCTCTTTTTTGGCCTTTTTTGGCCCTTTTGGCTCTTGCCTTTTACTGTCTCCTTTTGTCTCCTTTTGTCTCCTTTTGTCTCTTTCTGTCTCCTTTCCATTTCGCCTCTGTTTCCCTTTTCCCTCCAGCCCCAGCCAGCCCACAGCCAGGCTGAAGCGCGTGGGCCTCAGGGCTGAGGGTTTAGGGTTTAGGGCTAGCGTCCGGGCCAGGGTTTAGGGTTTAGGGTTTAGGGTTTAGGGTTTAGGGTTTAGGGTTTAGGTTTGTGCAGGGGTGGCGTCGATGAACGTGACGCTGGGAGTGCCGCGGATAAAGGAGATAATAAACGCGGCCTCGAAGATCCAGACTCCGATAATAGAAGTCCCTTTGTTGAATTCCGGAGACTTCAACTGCGCAGTGTTGGTCAAAAACAGAATTGAAAAAACTCTAATTGCAGATTGCTGTTCTTACATCAAAGAGGTTTATTCCCCAGAGGGCGCCTGGCTTTCTCTCAAGCTCGACGCCCCCACCATCCGCGCCCTTTTCCTCGACATCAACGCAGACAAGGTGACCCCCACGCCAGCTAGCTGCAGCTAGCTACACCTAGCTGTGGCTAACTGTGGCTGGCTGTGGCTAGCTGTGGCTAGCTGTGGCTAGCTGTGGTTAGCTGTGGCTAGCTGTGGCTAGCTGTGGCTGGCTGCAGCTAGCTGTGGCTGGCTGTGGCTAGCTACAGCTAGCTGTGGCTTGCTGCAGCTAGCTACAGCTAGCTGCTTGTGTATTGAAATGTGTCCCGTAAATACTTTGCATAGATATATATATATATATATGTGTTGTGCTTTAAGAGTTGTAAAGAGTTGCAGTGAAGAAGCGGAAAAGTATTTAATTCTATATTTGCAGTTCAGTCTTTTCCCCTGTTTCCCTCTATAAACGCCCCCGCCGCCGCTGCTGCTGCTGCTGCTGCTGCTGCTGCTGCTGCTGCTGCTGCTGCTGCTGCTGCTGCTGCAGGTGAAGGAGGCGATATTGCGTCACACGATGATAAACAAAGTGCGGCTTTCGAAGAATTGCGTCGAAGTCGTAAATGAGTGGAAGCTCCGAGTGCTGCCTCCAGGAGGAGACCAAATTTTTTTCCAACTGCAGGCTTTGAAGGCGGGTGAGTTAATTTCTTTAATCCATTTTATTTAATTTGCTTTTTTTGTTTCTTTTATTTAATCCAATTCGGAGACTTTTTGCTCTTTTTGTCTCCAAAAAAGGCCCTTTTTGGACTCAAAGAGTTTGATTCTGACCCCCGGAGTATTGTTGTTTAATTGCGTTGACAAGAATTCAAAAAGTCCAAGTTGAGAATTTGTTTTATTTAATTAGTCCTCGGATTCTTCTTTGGGGCTTTTGGAGAGTTCACACTTTCATTCTTGTGCATGCGTTTTCCTTGGAATTTTATTTCCACTTTGTTCGAATTCTCTCCGCCGTTTCGTCCTAGCTGTGCAAATCGCGCAAACGCATGCATGCATGCATGCATGCATGCATGCATGCATGCATGCATGCAGCCCCACATGCATGCATGCGGCCCCGCATGCATGCATGCATGCATGGGCGGGCCTTTTGCATGCAGTGGAAGCCTGCGAATTGTGGCGGAGGTTCGCGTGCATGCAGGGCTGATGGAGGTGGTTTTGTGCGGCTACAAAGACGTGAAAAGAGGGGTCATAAAGCGGGAAGAAGTGAAGGGGCCCCCCGGGGGGCCCCCAGGGGGGCCCCCCGGGGGGGCCCCCGGGGGGCCCCCCAAATATGTTTACTGTTTGGCCGTGGAGGGCTATGGCCTGCGGGAGGTGATGGGCACTCCGGGGGTTCGGGCCACTGGGGTGACTTCAAACCACGTGATGGAGGTGGCTCAGGTTTGTCTTAGAATTTTTTCGAGAGTTTTTCTTTTTTCAAATTTTTAATTCACATTTGAGGCCCCCTAAACCCTAAAAGAGCGTTTTAGAGTTTTTCTTTTTTCAGATTTTTAATTCACATTTGAGGCCCCCTAAACCCTAAAAGAGCGTTTTAGAGTTTTTCTAGTTTTTCTTTTTTCAGATCTTAGTTCACATTTGAGGCCCCTCAAACCCTAAAAGAGCGTTTTAGAGTTTTTCTTTTTTCAGATTTTTATTTCACATTTGAGGCCCCGCAAACCCTAAAAGAGCGTTTTAGCTCCTCCACAGCTGCGCAGCAAGCTGCGGGGCCCCGAGGGTTTAGTTGTTTGGCCACTTCAGTTCTTTTGGAGGTTTTGCAAAGCCCTTTGAAGCATTTTAGGCTTTTCACAGATCCAAAGAAGGCCAGCAGCACTTGAGCTCCACTTCTGGCTAGCTGCAGCGGACTAGCTAGCTGCAGCAGACTGGCTAGCTGCAGCAGCCTAGCTAGCTGCAGCAGACTGGCTAGCTGCAGCAGACTGGCTAGCTGCAGCAGCCTAGCTAGCTGCAGCAGACTGGCTAGCTGCAGCAGCCTAGCTAGCTGCAGCAGCCTAGCTAGCTGCAGCAGACTGGCTAGCTGCAGCAGCCTAGCTAGCTGCAGCAGCACGGGGGCGCAGCAGCAAGTTGCTTTAGGTAGCTGCTGCATGTCTGTTGACAAATAAAAGTTCAAATAAAGTCAAACTAGCGCCAACTTAGTCAAAAAATGTCAGGTTTCTCGCCAAATGCAATTTAAAATATAATTTGTTTTCAGTTTACAAATTTAAAGTTTAAATTGGCGAGAAATGGCGCTTGAAGTTGCGCGAAACTCCCTAAGTTGCTGCTGCTGCTGCTGCTGCTGCTGCTGCTGCTGCTGCTGCTGCTGCAGATCCTGGGCATTGAGGCTGCACGCCAAGTCATTATCGACGAAATTCGCAAGTGTATGGACGCCTATTCGATGGACATCGACTGCAGACACATGACGCTCTTGGGCGACGTCATGACTTTCAGGTGGGGCTTTCTGCATGCATGCATGCATGCATGCATGCATGCGTGCATGCATGCATGCATGCGTGCGTGCGTGCATGCATGCATGCAGTTAGTTTATTTAATGCGAAATTCTGCTTTTCCGCATGCACAGCAGTTCCAGCTGGGGCTGGATCTTTTCAGATTGTGAATTGCAAAGCTTTCAATTTGTAGTTGATTAAATTTAGTTGGATTAATCTTTTCAAATTATGAATTGCATAGCTTTGAAAGCGAAATAAAAATAAAAGAAATTTGATAATTAATTCAATTTGCATGCGAAATTAACTGGATTAAATCTTTTCAAATTATGAATTGCGGAGCTTTGCATGCGAAATTAATTCGACTTGCATTTAAATGCAAATTCGAATAATTGACTTTTTGAATAATTGATTTTTAATTCAAAGTTGCGTTAAAGTGCGAGTGCGGCGCGGATTCGTTTTAGATAAATCTGTTTTAAATGCCAAATTGAATTTATTTTTCGCAAAGTTGAATCCTTTTTATTTAATTGTTGCATTGCATTAAAACAAATGCGGAATTAAACCATTTAAGTGCCGAATTAAGTCCATTCAGAAGCTGAATTGAAAGTCTGAAGTGCGAAATTGAAAAGTTTGAACACCAAATTAAATCCCTCAAGAAACGAATTCAAATAATTCCAACAACAAATCCAACAACCCCACTAAACCTCCCCCGAACTGCACCAACTTGAACTGCCGCATCAAGCCAGAACCAGAACCCCTCCTCCTGCTGCTGCTGCTGCTGCTGCTGCTGCTGCGCTGCTGCTGCTGCTGCTGCCGCTGCTGCTGCTGCGCTGCTGCTGCCGCTGCTGCTGCCGCTGCTGCTGCTGCTGCTGCTGCTGCAGGGGGGAAGTGTTGGGGATAAACCGGTTTGGGATTCAGAAGATGCGGGCGTCGACTTTGGTGTTGGCTTCTTTCGAAGAAACAAACGAACACCTTTTCGAAGCTGCTGCGCACCACCGCGCAGACCCCGTCAAAGGCGTCAGCGAATGCATCATCATGGGCAAACCCATGGCCCTCGGCACCGGCGCCTTCGACGTCCTCCTCGCACACCCCCCCTGGTCTGCTGCTGCTGCTGCTGCTGCTGCTGCTGCTGCTGCTGCTGCTGCAGTGCTGCAAGGCAGTGCTGCTGCTGCTGCAGTGCAGTGCTGCTGCTGCAGTGCTGCTGCAATGCTGCTTCTGCTGCAATGCAGTGCTGCAGTGCTGCTACTGCTGCAAGGCAGTGCTGCTGCTGCTGCAATGCTGCTGCAATGCTGCTGATGCTGCTGTTGCTGATCATAGTGATGCTCGTGGTGCTGCTGCTGCTGCTGTTGATGATGGTGATCATAATGGTGCCCATGATGGTGCTGCTGCTGCTGCTGATCGTGATGATGCTCATGATGGTGCTGCTGCTGCTCATCATAATGATGCTCACGATGGTGCTGCTGCTGCTGCTGATTATGCTGCTGCTGCTGCTGCCGCTGATGATGCTGCTGCTGCTCCTGCTGGTACGGATGCTTCCGTTGCTGCTGCTGATTCTTTCGCTGCTGCTGATGCTGTTGCTCACGCTGCTGTTGCTGCTGGTTTTGCTGCTGCTGCTGCAGTGCTTTCTTTCTTTTTGCTGCTTTCTGGTTTGTCAGTTGTTTGCCTTTTTATTTTCCTTTTGTCTTTTTGTCATTCCTGCTGGCAGCAGCCTAACAGCTCCTGAGCTAATGAATTTAATGAAAATACTGTGCTGCTGCTGCTGCTGCTGCTGCTGCTGCTGCTGCTGCTGCTGCTTGCTGCAGCACCCCGAAGCGGGAGCAGGAGACGCTTTTGGCGAAGTACAAGACGCCGCCCGCTGCAGCAGCGCGTTAGCTGTTCACTTCTCTGTTTAATTTTTAATTTAATTAATTTCTTTTTTTTCATTTGACTATTTTGTCTTTTTCAACAAAAGTAATAATGCCAAAGACATCGGGGCTTGGACCCCGAGAGATCAACTCAAGAACTCATTAAACAATTGACCAACAAGAGCATTAGTTGTTTTTAATCGGAGATAAAGTCGCCAGAAAAATATGACCAGTGGTCCACTGTGGGGTGACCACTGGTCAGCCCAGGGGGCCCCTAGGGGGGCCCCGGGAGACCCCCTAGGGGGGCCCCAGGGGGCCCCCTAGGGGGGCCCCAAGGGGCCCCCTAGGGTCCAGCATCAACACTTGCGATTTAGGCGGCGAGTTTGCGCAGCAGAGATCTGCAGTTATTCTTTATTAGTGCATTTAGATTACTTTTGGATTTGTTTTCTAGTGCATTTCAGATTAGTTTTGATTTGTTTCTTTTTTCAGATTTCTTTACTTCGCAGCTTTCTTTCAATTCCCTTTTTTGTTTGTTTTTTTGTCTTTGTTCTTTTCTTTGAACACCCCATTTGCTTGTCCTGCAGCCTTGGTGTTTAATTAAATAATTGAAGAGAATAAAATGGTCCATTTACTAGATCTTTGTCTTGTATCTTTTTTGTTTCTTTTTGTCTCTTTAAAGTTCTTTTTGTCTCTTTAAAGTTCTTTTTGTCCCTTTAAAGTCCATCCGTCTCTTCTTCCTCCTTTCTCTTTGCTTCCCCCTTTTCGCCCTTTTGGGGTTTAGGGTTTTTAGGGTTTACAAGTCAACGACTGTCTGCTAGGGTTTGGGTCTAGGGTTTACTCGGGTTTAGGGTTTAGGGTTTTCTTGGGCCGAGTGTTCACCAGGGTTTACTGGAGTAAACTAGAGATTTGGGGGTGGAAGGGTCTTCTAGGGTTTACAAGGGTATTTTTAGGGTTTACGAGAGTTGAGGGTTTGCTAGAGTTAGGGCTTCTAGGGTTTAGGGTTTTCTAGGGTTTAGGGTTTGCGCATCTGTGTTAAATCCCTCGGCGGGCTGCAGCAGCCGTTTTTGAAGAGAAATTGTTTTTGAGGCGGTGTGGGGTTTGCTGCTGGGGTGTACGTACACCCCAACTCACAGCGGGACTGCAGCAGCAGCAGCAGCAGCAGCAGCAGCAGCAGCAGCAGCTCCCCCAAACCTCTGCAGCCGCCGCTGCAGCTTTTCCTCTTCACTTTCCAGGCCAAACCGCGCGGCCCTTTTCTTCTTTTTTTCCTCCTAATCGCCCCACAAGAAACACAAAAGGTCTTTTTCTATTTTTGCAAATAAATCCATAATATATACTTTATATATATAATGCAAATAGATCTATAAGATACATTATATATATTATATATATTATATATATATATTATATATATATTATATATTATAGACTTATTTGCATATAAAAGTACTACATCATATTAATACACGCTGCACATTTATTGCATCAAAGAGCACTGGTAAATGCATATGCATGCATGCATTTAAAAGCTAAATAAACTTTGCAGAAGTGTTTAATGCATTGAGGATATATTAATAATATACTTATGAAATATTTATGCAATATACTTATGAAATATTTATAATATATTTATAGTTATAATATCTTTTTGCAGCTGTCCGCCTTTTCTGTCATTTTTGAGAATTCTTTCGCTGAATTCTCCATTTAATTTGTTTTATTTTATCTAATTCTTTGTTATTATTTGACCCTCTTGAATAAATTCATTTTTGTTGTTTAATTATTTAAAAAAACCCATTTTTGTCATTTAATTCTTTGAAATAAATTCATTTTTTTAACTAAGTCCCGCCCACCTCGTCCACGAGGCCAAACCGCTCGGCCCGCTTGCGGCGCTTTTCCGCCTCGTCTGCGTCGACTCCGGAAGCCTAAGGCCCGCAAAAGTTTAAAATGAAAAGAATTAATTTAATTATTTTAATTAATTTGATCCATTTATTTAATCTAACTCAATTAATTTGATTAAATAAATAAATTTTATTTATTTATTCGCTGAATAATTCACAAATCGCAAAAAACCAGAAGAAACGGAAAAAGAAACCCAGCTACTTCGCTCGGTACACTAAAGCCCCTTCCGCCTTTTCAACTGAAATAAAGTTTTTTATTTTATTTATTTAAACTAAATTCAATTTAATTCGGTTTTATTTTAATTCAACTTAAACAAAAAAGATAAAATAAAACCCAACAGTCTGAGCAGCTTTACCGCTGAAGCGCCGGCCGGGGAGGTCACCGCCAAGCCGAATCTGCAAAAACAAACAAAAATGGTCTAAAATTTAAAATGAAAAGAATAAAATAAGAAATAGGAAAAGAAAAAAAGATGAAGAGAAAAAAAGAAGAGAAAAAATGAAAAAAAGAGGAAAAACTCTTCAGTTTCCGATCACCCTTTTGAGGTGTACGTACACCCCAGCGCCTGAGCTGGTGTACGTACACCCCACGCCTGCGGCGGCCGAGCCTCAATCTGAGCTGTTGTTTGTGGCTTTTTTCACGGGAAAACTATTAAATGATTTATTATTTATTATTTATTATTTATTTATTTGTTATTTATTCTTTTTTTAGTCTTTTATTTGCCAAAAATACCTCTCGGCTCTCTTCTTTTTCTTTTCCTCTTCCAGTGAGGCGTCGCTGAGGCCAAACCGCCGAGCCCTCTCCATCATTTTCTCTTGGTCGCTTTTTATGCCTAAGTTCAAAATAAAAATAAACGAAATAAATTAAATTAATTTAAATTAATTTAAATTAATTTAAATTAATTTGAATTAATTTAAATTAAACTAAAGAAAATGAAAGAAATGAAGAACTCAGGAAAGAAATACACGCAAAAACATTCCACCAACAGTCCTCTGTGGCAGCGATGCAGTCTGGCGCGCCTCTAGGGTTTAGGGTTTAGGGTTTAGGGTTTAGGCCGCTGCTAGGGTTTACAAATTTTGGGTTAAGCAGGCCCTCAGGGTTTGATTAATTAGGGCTTCAGCGGCTGCCATGGTTTGCGAGATTAGGGTCTGAGGGTCTAGAGCACCAGGGTTTAAGAGGCTCTTAGGGTTTAGGGTTTAGGGTTTAGGGTTTAGGGTTTTGGGAGTCACCGAATTTGGCTTTACGAGCCGCCAGTTTTTCCTCCTCTGTCATGTCGGGCCGTATAGACACTGCAGCAGCAAACATAAAGGGTTTATTGCATGCAAATTAGATTAAAAAAAATATATAAAAATAAAACCTAAAAAAGAAATAAAGTTTAAAATGTACACAAGGGCTGCAAGAGAAGAAGTCACACAGAGTTCCCAGTGCTGCTGCTGCACCTGCTGCAGTTCGTGCTGCAGCAGCAGCAGCTGCTGCTGCTGCTGGCGAGGAGACAGCAGAAGCCGAGCTGCCGCCTAGCTTTGTAGAAGCAGCTGAGGCCTCCTCCTCCTCTGCAGCAGCAGCAGCAGCAGCAGCAGCAGCATCTGCTGGTGCTGCTGCTGCTGCCATTGACGGGGGCCCCGCCGAGGGGCCCCCCTGCGCCATGCTGCTGCTGGGAGACGCAGCAGCAGCAGCAGCAGCAGCAGCAGCAGCCTGGAGCCGCTCAACCAGCTCTGTCTGCGGAAATGCAGCAGCAAACAAACCCGCATTGCTGCAGAATGAAGCAGCAGGGGAAATGAAAAAGAATAAATGAAATAAAAAAGAAAAAAGAAAAAAAGAAAAATGAAATCCAAAAGAAACCCAAATTAATTGCATTTACTCCAAAGGCCCGTACATTTCATAGATAAGCAAATGTACAAATTACATTTAAATAATATATAATGTATATTATTTGTATATATACCATATATACATATATATATATAAATACTATATATATTACATATAATTATTATATATATTATATATTTATATTACATTCATATTATAATATATTATAATATATTATAATATATAAATATATATATATGCATTTATATATGTACACAGACGCCAAAAAGAGGCCTTGGCCCTTCTGGCACTTTCTGGGGGCCCCCCGGAGGCCCCCAGAAGGCCCCGTGGTCCACTGGTCCACTGGTCCACTGGTCACGGGGCCTGGGGGCGTCCAGGGGGCCCCCGGGTGCAGCAGAAAGTGCAGATTTTGGTGGCTGCGGGCCCTCGCCCTTGCTGCCCCGCAGCAGCAGCAGCAGCTGCTGCTGCTGCTGCTGCTGCTGCTGCACTCTCCTCACCTTTTTTCCCGTTGTCGGGAGGCCCCTGTCCGCCAGGAGGCTGCGGAGGTCCGCAACCTTCATGGAGTTGAAGTCCGGGGGCGCCGCGTGGGCCATTTCGGCTGCTGCTGCGGCGCTGCTGCTTGCGATTTCGAAAACAAATCCAAAAATAAATCCAAAATAAAATATAATTTGAATAATTCAAATGTTTTGAGCCATTAAGCGCAGCCGGAGCGCCGGAGGCGAGCGAGAGCCGCCGCGCTGGGGTGTATAGACAGCTGCACTCCGCGCGCCCGCTCTCCACACCCAAGACCCCTCAAATCTCCGTTCTTTTGCCGAAACAATTCAAAAATAAAGAAATAAATGACAAATAATACAATTTTAAAGAGTTCTGGCGAAAAACGGAGGCCAGCAGCCGCAGACGCCGTTCTCAGAACCCAGGGGCCCCCCAGCGCCACTATGGGGCTGCTGCCGCTGCAGCAGCCGACCAGTGACTCCTTACTTCCCTTCTCTGCAGTTTAATTCCTTTTTAAATCCAATTCGAGGCTTTTTAGCTTTTTAAATGCCAAATAACAATCCTGCTGCTGCTGCTGCTGCTGCTGCTGCTGCTGCTGCTTCTTGTGCTGCGGAAGGCAACTCAAGAGAATTTCAGACTCGGACTTCTTCTTTGTTTGTCTGCAGCAGCTGCAGGTCTTTCAGCGTCTTCCCGCTGAACCATTCAAAATAATGCTGCTGCTGCTGGCATCGCTGCTGCTGCTGCTGCTGCTGCTGTTGCTGCTGCTGCTGTTGCTGCTGCTGCTGCTGCTGCTGCTGAGTGTGCAAGAGCTCGAAACCAAACCAGCTCCACAAGCTGTACTTACACCGCAACAAAGCCCGAGGGAGCGGCCCTCCCAGCTGCTGCTGCTGTTTTGTCTATCTTGAACTGCTGCTGCTGCTGCTGCTGCAGTCGATCTTCTGTGGATTGCTGCTGCTGCTGCTGCTGCTGCTGCAGCTGCTGGCCGCCTTCAGAAGCTGGGGAGATGCTGCAGCGCCTCCAAGGTGTACGTACACCCGGCAGGGATATAGGGCTCCGTAGTCTGGCCCCACAAGCAGCAAACCCTCAATCCTATACAAACCCTAAACCCTAAATAAACCCTAAACCCTAAATAAACCCCACACCCTAAATAAACCCTAAATCCTGTATAAACCCTAGACTCTGAACCCAGCCCTCGAAGTGAACCCTTGACACTGAAAAACCCTAGACCCTGAGTAAACCCTACACCCTGAGTAAACCCTAAACCCTGAGTAAACCCTAAACCCTGAGGAGCTTTTAGCTGTCAGTGAAACTTGAATTCTGGACAAACCCTAAATCCTAGAAACCTCTAGACCCTAGGCAGACCCTAAACCCTAGGCCCAAAACCTCGGTAAACCCTTAATCCTAGCCAAACCCTAAACCCTCGGCAAACCCTAAACCCCAGCCAAACCCTAAACCCTCGGCAAACCCCAAGCCCTAGCCAAACCCTAAACCCTCGCTAAGCTCTAAAACCTAGCCAAGCCCTAAACCCTCGGCAAACCCTAAACCCTAGCCAAACCCTAAACCCTAGCCAAACCCTAAACCCTCAGTAAACCCTAAACCCTAGCCCTAAACCGCAAATGAAGTGCCTAGAAATAAAGCCAAGCAGCAGCAGTCTGGGCGGCGTGCTGCGGCCGCGGGGTGTACAGACACCTGGAGCCACCGCTGCATGCATGCATCTATCGAGACACGAAAAATGATATAATGAAGAAAGGGGGCCCCCCAAACCCCAGCGGCCATCAGGGGGGCCCCCATCTCCTCCTCAAGAGGGGGCCCCCCAGGGTCCCCAGGGGCCCCTTCAGGGACCTCAAGGGGCCCCCATGGGGCCTCAGGGGCCCCTTAGTGTTTTCAGGGGGCCCCCATGGGGCCTCAGGGGGCCCCCTACGGCCCTCAGGGGCCCCCATAGGGCCGCAGGGGGCCCCCTAAAGCCCTCAGGGGGCCCCCATGGGGCCCCTGCTGCCTGTGTGTGGGGCCCTAGGAGAGGGCAGGCGAGACGGGGTTCCAGGGGAGTTCTTTGTGCTGCTGCTGCTGCTGCTGCTGCTGCTGCTGGTCTCCGCCGTCCATCTGCAGCAGGTGAGCTGCTTGTTCTTCGGGAGTCTGCTGCTTGTAGTGGAGCTGCTGCTGCAGCAGGAGCAGCTGCTGCTGCTGCTGCTGCTGCTGCTGCTGCAGGGCCTCGTCGTCGCTTTCCTCATCCTCCCCTGCGACGATGGCTCCCTGCGAGCCGCGCGCAGCAGCCGCAGCTGCAGCAGCAGCAGCAGCAGCAGCAGCAGCGGGGGCCCCCTGGAGCTCCTGGGCGTAGGGGCCCCCCGGAGGGTCCTCCTCAAAAGCTGCCCACAGGGCCTCCACGTGCTGCTCGCTGCTGCTGCTGCTGCTGCTGCCCTCGGGGGGCCCCCCCGCGGAGCGGGTGGCTGTACAGTCGGTGCTGTTGGCTGCAGAGGCCGCTGCGGTGTCTGTACACCCCAAGTCCCCGAGGCCCCCGTAAAACAAATCCAAGTCCAAGGGACTCAAAGGGCCCTTTCCAGAGTCTCTTCTTCCCATGAGAGTGGCGGCATTGTCTTGTCGAATGACATCGCTGGAGCAGATGGCCTGGAGGCCCCTCGCGGAGGGGCTTCCGGGGCCCCGGGGGCCCCCCGGGGGCCCCCCGGGGGCCCCCCGGGGGGCCCCCAGCGGGGCCCCCAGGGGGCCCCCCGCAGGCGGCCGCACCCCCAGAGACAGAAAAGACTGCCGCAAAGCCTCCTCCTCCGTCAGGCACTGCCGCAGGGCCTCGTCCGAGTCTGCTGCAGCAAAAGGGGGCAGCGGGAGGGCCCCCGGGAGGGGCCCCCCCCCCGTGTGGAAGGCCAGGGAGCTGGGGGGCCACACCCCCGCCGCCTCCCCCACTGGGATCGAACGATCCCAGCACCCCACAGCGCCCGCCGCCCCCAGGGGCCCCAAGGGGCCCTGGGGGCCCCCGGAGGCCCAGGGGGCCCCGGCGGCCTTGGGGGCCCCTGGGGCCCCGGGGGCCCCGGGGGCCCCCGGGGGCCCCGGGGGCCCCGCGAAGTCGGCGGCGGGCCCACTCGGGTAGGCTAGGGACTCGAGGTACTGCTCGGCGAAGCCCCCGAGGCCCCCGTCTGCGTCCGCAGGGGCCCCGTCAGCTGCTGCTGCTGCTGCTGCTGCTGCTGCTGCTGCTGCAGTGAGGGCCCCGTAGAACCTGCCCAAGTCGCGGACTTCCTGGCTGGGGTCGTAGAGGGCGAGCTGCAGCAGGAACTGCAGCAGCAAGTCGAGGCGGGGGAAGTGCTGCTGGCTCTGCTCGCGGGTGGGGGGCGGCACGAGGCGCCCCTGCTGCTGCTGCTGCTGCTGCTGCTGCTGCTGCTGCTGCTGCTGCTGCTGCGGGGGGCCGCGGGCGGCGTTGGCCCGGTGGAAGGCCCACAGCCGCGTGGCCAGCAGCAGCAGCTGCAGCTTCACCTCTTCTGCTTCTTCTCGAAAACCCCTTATTAGCTGCCGCAGCGCATCTGCTGCTAGCCAAGAAAGCTGCTGGTGGTGGCGGCCCAGCAGCCAGATGAGGGAGGCCCTTGCTGCAGCAGCAGTGCGGCGCTGCAGCTGCGCAGCGAGCTGCAGCACGAGCCGCGCTGCTGCTGCGTCGTGCTGCTGCAGCTGCTGCTGCTGCACCAGCGTCCGCACGCCCACCACCGCCTCAGCAGCAGCAGCAGCAGACTTCGAGTCCAGCAGCAAAGCAAACAGCCGCAAACTGAAGCCCTGCGCCTGCGGGTGCTGCAGCGCCAGCAGCGTGAGGGCCCTGCATGCAGCAGCAGCAAGAGCTGCGTCTCCGTCCCAGTGTACGTACACCCGGAGTTCGGGCAGCAGCAGCGGCAGGCTGGCCGCGTCCGCCAGCCCCAGCAGCAGCAGCAGCAGCAGCTTCTGCTGCCGCACTGCAGCACAGTCTCCCTGCTTCACGAAAAACTCCCGCAAGTGCTGCTGAAACAGCCACGGAGCAGCAGCAGCAAACGAGTGCAGCACCCGCAGCAGCAGCTCCTTCAGCTCCGCCCCGCAGGTGTACAGACACCGCAGCAGCGGAGACACCACGCAGCCCCAGCAGCAAACTGGCAGCAGCTGCTGCACTGCAGCACACGCGGAAACCACCACTGCAGCACTGTCGCTGCTCAGCAGCAGCTCAGCAGCAGCAACAAACCGCTCCAGGTCCCGCGGCAGCGGCTTGCACCGCCGCTCCGCAACGCACCCGGGGGGCCCCTGCGCGGCCTCCAGACCCTCCGCTAAAGCCAAGGGGGCCCCCCGCAGACTCCGGGACGCCAAGAACGCCACGGACGACAGCCGCGGCGGGCTCACGCCGCTGCTGCCGCTGCTGCTGCTGCTGCTGCAGGTGCTGCTGCTGCAGGTGCTGCTGCTGCTGCTGCTGGCCTGCGTCGGCGACCGCTCTGCCGCCTCCCGCCCGTCCTGGGGCCCCCCCGGGGCCCCCCCCGCGAGGTCCCCCGGGGGGGCCCCTGGGGGGCCCCCCGGGGGCCCCCCGGGGGCCCCCGGGGGCCCCGCAGGCTGGGGCTGGCTGAAGAAGCAGCGGCAGTAGCGGGTAAGAAGGTCCAGGGCCACGACTTGGGGCCCCGGCTGCAGCTGCGGAAGAGCAGCAACAAGGCGGGAGAAGAAGGGGTGGAGCAAAGCAAGGACCTCCTCCTGGGTCTCGGGGGGCCCCCCGCCTTCGAGGGGCCCCCCGGGGCCCCCCTGGGGGCCCCCCGGGCCCCCGCCCCCCTGGGGGCCCCCCTGGGGGCCCCCCTGGGGGCCCCCCGGGGGCCCCGGGGAGGCGCGGAGGGACTGGAAGAAGATGAGGCGGAAGGAGACAAGTGCAGCGCCAGCAACGGCCAGCTCGCCGTCGGCCAGCAGCTGCAGCAGCAGCAGCAGCAGCTCGTGGCGCTGGTCTGCGTCTAAGAAGAAGAGTTTTGCTGCTGCATGCGCTGCAGTCTTGCGGACAAGGGGGGAAGTGTCTGCTGCTGCGCGGCGGAGACTCTGCAGCAGCAGCTGCGCAGCCTCCAGCAGCTGCAGCGAAGACAGAGACTTAAGTGCTGCTGCGCGCAGCACGTGGGAGCTGCTGCAGAGGTCCTTCTGGTAGCCGTTGAGGGCCAGCAGCGCCAAGTCCGGGGCTTCCTCTGCATGCAGCACGAGGTAAAGATAAACAAGTCTTTTGAGTTCGAAGTCGGGGGTGGAGAGGTTCTTGAGGACGTCTGCGAAGAAGGGGGGGGGCCCCGCTGCTGCTGCTGCTGCTGCTGCTGCTGCTGCTGCTTCTGCGGCCAGCACCCGCCGCAGCCCCGCCAGCTTCAGCTCCGTGCTGCTGCTCCCCAGCTGCTGCCGGATCTGCGCAGCTTGCTGCTCCCCCTCCACGAAGTAGCTGCTTTCGCTGGAGCTCACGAGCCGCAGCAGCGCGCGGACTCCCTCGGAGGCCTTCTGCAGCAGCGGCGCAGCAGCAGCTTGCGTGGCGCTGCGCACTTTCCCCACTTGCTGCTGCATCGCTGCAGCAGCCCGCAGCCCCGGGGGGCCCCCAACAAGCCCGCTGCCCTTCCGGGGGGCCCCCAACAAGCCCGCTGCCCTCCCGGGGGCCCCCGGCCCTGCGCCCCTCCGCGGGGGCCCCTGCGCATGCACGGAGCCGCCGGGTGTACAGACACCGCAGGCGCCGCCGCCGCGCTCCACAGCGCCTCTCCGCGCGGAAAGCAGCGCTTCCGAGCCTGCAACTGCTTTCTAAAGGAAGTCTTTTTGCTTTTTCTGCTGCAATTGCTTTTAAAAGAAGGCCTTTTGCTTTTTCTGCTGCTTCTCACGCGGCAGCTGCGCAGACGCGCGCGTCCACGCGCGAGCAGCCGCTGCCACCGCCGCTGCCAGCCAACGCGCAAACCCCGGAAAGCTGCGGGAAACTCGCGAGCCGCAGCGCCCCAGCCGCGCCGAAATGTGAAATACAGAAAGAACTTCGCGAAGAAAGAAGAAACTGCGAAGAAGCGCGCAGAGCCGGAGCCAGGTTTCGCGGGAGAGGCGCGCGCAGACAGCTCACGGCCGACGCATTGATTTGTCAGGAGCCACGGGAGCCAACACGGAATCTTTCGGATAAAAAGAACAACACAAGAAAGTTATTTTCAAGAAACAAAAGCTAAAAAAAACTGCTGCACAGAAACCCAGGATCAGCCGCCCGCCATCCACAGCCCCCGCCCACGCCGCCGCGCCTTCACGCCCGCTGCTGCCTCTGCCTCCTCGCCCGCCCCTCCTTTCCACTTTTGGACTTCATTTCCAAATTCTAAAAACTATTTCCTTTCTTTTTCTCCTTGTCAGTGCCCAACGGACCCGGGGGGCCCCCCAGACTCGCCGCCCCCCCGCCCGCCGCCTATATATAACCTCTCCACGGCGAACTGAAGTTGCGCGCTGGGGGCCCCCACGGCCAACATTTCGCTCCTTCTCCCTTTTGCATTTCTGTCTTTAGAGAGCTGCTGACGAAAAGCTCGCAAAAAGGTCCAGAAGGACCCCAGCTGCTGCTGCAGCAGCAGCTGCTGCTGCTGCTGCTGCTGCTGCTGCGGCTGCTGCTGCGGCAGTGCGAAGGCCGCAGCAGCAAAGCAGCAGCAACGCCTGCGCACGGCGCTGCAGCCGCAGGGACCACGGCTAGCTGGCCAGCAGCAGCTGGCAGCAGCAGCGCTCTGCAGCAAAGTAGCCAGCGCCCCACACCCGGTAGAATGCCCTGCAGCGTGGGCAGCTAGCTAGCTAGCTAGCTATACAAGGGGGCCCCCCGCGAACTCTGGCTCCTCGGAGCTGTAAGAGGGGCCCCCAGCTAGCCATTATTCCTGTTCGCTAGCTAGCTACCTATAGGTCGAACCCCCAGGCAGTTCTGGCTCCTCCTAGCTAGCTAGCTAGCTATGAGGAGCTCCTTAGGTAGTTCTGGCTCGCTGTAGCTAGCTAGCTACCTAGAATGGGGCCCCCAGGTTGTCCTGGCTTGTAGCTAGCTGGCTAGCTATCCAGCTGTAAGGGGGCCCCTAGGCAGTTCTGGCTTCCCCGAGCTAGCTAGCTAGCTAGCAGGCCCGTAGGTCGTTCGGCCCCCCTCTGGCTATCTAGCTAGCTAGCAGTGGGCCCCTAGGTAGACCACGCTTCTTATGGCTCGCTAGCTAGCTAGCTAGCTCGCCAGCTAGCTAGCTAGCTAGCTGGCTATCTCTCTAGCTAGCTAGCTAGCTAGCTAGCTAGCTAGCTAACCAGTAGTGGAGTGCATGTAGGTGCAGCAGGAGCTGTCCGTACACCCCAGGGGCCTCGCTAGGGGGAAGAAACGAGAAAGGAAATAAATGAACAGCCAAATAAATAAACAACTAAATAATAAATAAATAAACAACAAATAAATAATAAATAATAATAAATAAATAAATAATAAATAAATAAATAATAATAAATAATAAATGAATTAAAGTTCTGTTGCTATTTGGCGTTCCCGCTGCTGGCCCTGCGTTTGGCGGGAGGCGGGAGCGCCTTGAGAGCAGCAGCGTGCTGCTGCCTCTTGCCGCGCTTGCTGCCCTGCTGCTGCTGCTGCTGCTGCTGCTGCTGCTGCTGCTGCTGCTGCTGCTGCTTCCGGGCCAAGTCCGAAGGCCTGCTGACTGCAGCGCCGAAGAAGTTTTCCAATCGAGTTTGAGTGATGAGTCCGCGGGCCCTGCGCAGGCGCTGTATGTACACCTCAACGCGGGCCTCGCTGAAAGTGCGCTCCTGCAAAGTTCACAAATTTAATTAAATAAATTAAATTAAATTTAATTAAATTTATTTAAATGCACAACCAGCGATGAAGTGAAAGGAGACAGAGAAAAGGAGACAAACAGCAGCAGAAAGCAGCAAAACGGCGAAGAAATCGAGAAAAAAAGGACACAAATTCAATTAGCAGCAGCAGCAGCAGCTGCTGCTGCTGCTGCAGCTGCCGTTGCTGCCGCTCCTGCTGCTACTGCTGCTACCACCACTGTTGCTGCTGCTGCTGCTACTCCTGCCACTACTGCTCCTGCTGCTGCTGCTGCGACTCCTGCTCCTACTGCTACCGCTGCTGCTGCTGCTACCGCTGCTCTGCTGCTGCTGCTGCTACCGCTGCTCCCCTGCTGCTGCTGCTGCTGCTGCTGCTGCTGCAGTTGCTGACATTGACGAGGAACTGTTTGAGGCCCTGTTCGTCGACGTCCGCCCACTTGAAGGCGAGGGTGTGGGGCGCAGCAACAGCAGGTTGTTTGAAGCAGCAGCGGGCCCTTTGGAAGCAAAAGTTGTTGGGGACTTGGAACTTGTCTCTGTTTAAAGAAGCCAAGACAGCCTCGATGCTGCCCCTGTCTCTTATCCAGTTGTAGGCAGTGTGGGGCCCCACACCTTTGATGCTGCTGCAGTAGTCGCAGCCGCACAAGATGCAGAAGTCTATGAACTGGTCCATGTTGAGTTGCAGCTGCTGCAGCACGGCCTCGAGGTGGATGGAGACCACGGGCTGCCCGCGGCCGCCCGCTGCTGCTGCTGCTGCGCTGCTGCTGCTGCTGCTGCTGCTGCTGCTGTCGCTGAAGGTCAAGTTGCGCAGCAAAATGGGGGCCCCGAAGGTCAGTGCATCCGCGTCTTCTGTTGCTGCTGCCCACACTTTGCCTGCACGAGCTAGTGCAGCACACTGGGCCTCTGCTTCCCCCGGGGCCTGCAGCAGCGGCAGCCCCAGCAGCAGCAGCAGCCGCTTCACGTCTTCGTTTTGTTCCCGTGTCACTCGCACGCTGCGGGCCAGCTGCTTCCGCAGTTCTGCTGCGTCTCCCGCTTCTGCTGCTGCTGCTGCTGCTGCTGCTGCTGCTTCCCGCCGCTCCCGACGACGCTCCAGCTCCGACGCCTTCTCCTCAGGCGCCTCCCCGTCAAACACAAACACAGGCCGAATCCCCTGCTCCAGCATCCTAAGCAGCAGCAGCAGCAGCAGCAGCAGCAGCAGCAGCAGCAGCGGAGAGCTGTTTCGCCGCGCAGCGTCTGCAGCACTTCTCCCAGCAGCAAGACAGCAGCTAAGCTGCGCGCGAGCAGCAAAACCCACGCCACGCACGCCGAAGCCAGCAAAGCACCCGCGCCCGCACCCGCAGCAGCAGCAGCAGCAGCAGCAGCAGCAGCAGCAGCAGCAGCAGCAGCAGCAGCAGCAGGCACCTGGTGACGCGGGCCAGCATGCCGGCCAAGTGGCTGGTGACCTTGCCGGAGTCGTCCGTCAAGTTCCCCAAAGTCTGCGCGTCCCGCACTGCAGTCAAAAACTGGTAAAGAGCCATCGAAGTGTCCACGGCCACCACGCGGCCCAGCAGCGAGGCCCTGGGCTCCACGCGGAGGGCCCCTGGCGCGTGGTCCGCGAGGAACTTCGTGAGGCCCTTTATCCCCATTATTTCCGGCTTCGGGGGGCCCCGGGGGGCCCCGGGGGCGACGGGGGGGCCCCGGGGGGGCTGCGGGGGCCCCGGGGGGCTTCGCGGGGTCTGGGGGGGCCTCGGGGGCCCCTGGGGAGCTTCGCGGGCCCTGGGGGGCCCTGGGGGGCCCTGGGGGCCCCGCGGGTCTTCGGGGAGCAGCGGCGGCGCCGCTGCGGGCGGGAAGCGCGGGAAGCAGAGGGCTGTGCTGCTGCTGCTAAGCTCCTTCGTCTTCTTCGGGAAAATTAAACCCGAAATTCACTTTTTAAAAAGAAATGGCGCTCTGGATCTCGCAAAGCGGCTCCGAATGCACTGCAACCACTTGGGGTGTCTGCGCAGACACCCGAAAGAGCAGCGCGAACTGCACACTCCGAGAGCACCCACAGGCTCAGCTGCGCCGTCAGCCAGTTTAGCGTTTATTAAATCAATTTCAAAAACTAAAACCTTTTAAAATAAATGCAAAGAAAAACAAACTCCCGGAGATCGAAAGAAGACGCCCCAGAAGGACCCCAGCGTTCCACTACTGGCTGAGGGGCCCCGGTGGTGGGCAGCACTCCGGGTAGAAGGAAAGTGCTGCAAAGAGCTCGCTGTTTCGCACTTAATTGAAACAGATAAATATAAATTGAATTAATTAAACATTTTTAATTCATATTTTACCCCTATTTTGCTTTTGAACTCTCCAGAAGGAGAAGAACGAGGGTCGGCAGCAGCGCGGGTGGGGGCTGTGTTACAGGAGCTGTACAGACACCTCAGCAGGTGGCTCTCTGCAGACAGCTGCTGCTGCTGCTGCTGCTTTATTTCATATTTGTTTATTTGCTGCTTCGGGCTTAAAATTAAGTCTAAGTGGAGGCAGCAGCAGCAACAACGACACAAAACGAGCAACTGACGGACACACACGGGCCAAGTGGCGCTTCCGTCTCCGCTGCTGCTGTTGTTGCTGCTGCTGCAGCAGAGGCTACAAGAGCAGTAGCAGCAGCAGCAGCAGCAGCACCTGCAACTGCTGCTGCGGCTGGCAATTCCTTACGCGCGCCTAGGTGCAGCGACCCCTCCTCCCTATGGCCAAACCCTAGACCCTAAACCCTAAACCCTAAACCCTAAACCCTAGACCCCTTGAGGAAGCCGGAGTATCATTCTAGATTCAAAAAAACAAAAACAAATGCATATCTGCGCCAGCGCTCTGCCTGCTGCTGCAGACTTTGCTGCTGCTGCAGCAGCAGCTGCCCTCTAGCGAGACTCTTCGAATATATTTATACCTTCTTTCCCCAGAAATATACTTATACATTTATTAATTTAAATATTTATATATATATATATATAAAAATATATATATTTATATATATTATATTATTGCAGCTGCACTGCATATAAATAAATAAATAAACACGGGCATGAATGCACCCAGGACTCAGCTACGGCCATTTGTGTTGTAAATAAAAAGAAGAAATAAATATAAAAAAGAATTTAAAAATATTATAAATAAATAAAAACGAATTAACAATAAATAGTCTTTTTATTTCGCACAGCGCCGCAGGAGGCGCAGCTTTGAGCCTAAACGGTGCCTTGCATGCAGAGTAAATCGATAAATGAATTATATTTTTATTTACTTATATTTATTTACTTATTTTATTGTTAATTAATTAATTAATTAATTAATTAATTAATTAATTAATTAATTATAAAAGAAATAAATAAATAGGTTTTAAAGGATACGCGGCGCATTCGGCGCATGCATTTAAGGAGCCAAATACTCAGCAGCCGCCTCTGCGCAGCGGGACAGGGAGCGCAGCAGCAGCAGCAGCTGCTGCAGTAGCAGCAGCAGCAGCAGCAGCAGCAGCAGCAGCAGCAGCAGCAGCGGCAGCGAGGAAAGCCGGGGGCTTGAGGTTTGGGGTGTAGGGTCTAGGGTTTAGTGTTTAGGGTTTGGGGACGGCACAGCGACTTCAGATGGACTTCTCGGCTGCTGCGGTGGCCCCCGGCTGCCACCTTTCTGCTGTTGCTGCTGCTCCAGCGGGTTCTCGCTGCTGCTGCAGCACGAATTCTTGCTGCTGCAGCAGCAGGCTTTTGCTGCTGCTGCGGCAGCAGCAAGGCCTCATCACGCCAGGCCCGAAAGAAGATGAAGGGCGGCTCCGTAAGTGCCTCTGATGACGCGCTGCTGCTGCAGCAGCTGCAGCAGCAGCAGCTGGAAGCGCAGCAGCAGCTGCGGCAGGAGCTGCAGCAGCAGCTGGAGCAGCAGGAGCTGGAGCAGCAGCTTCAGCAGGAGCTCGACAACTTCCTAAACGACACAGAATTATATTTTAACAGCAGCAGCAAACAAGCTGGGGGCCCTCCTTCCTTTGCTATTCCTGAAAGCCTCCTGGGGTCCCCAGCTGCTGCAGCAGCAGCTGCTGCTGCTGCTGCTGCTTCCTGCATAGACTCAAACGTTCTCTGTGGCTCCTTCGAGGCTCTGGAGGTGCCCTTTGACGCAGAGCCAGCTGCAGCGGCAACAGCAGCAGGAGCAACAGCAGCAGCAGGAGCAACAGCAGCAGCAGGAGCAACAGCAGCAGCAGCAGCAGCAGCAGCAGCAGGCGAGCAGGCAGGAGCAGCAGCGCCTGAAGATGAAAAGGGTTTGCCAAACCCTTTCGAGCTCTTTATCGAACAGGTGCAGCAAGAGCTCAGCGGTGCTGCTGAAGAAGCAGCAGCAATATCGGTTGAGCTGCAGCAAGCGCTGCAAGGCTTTACGGACTATAAAAGAGTGCAGCAGGAGCAGCAGGAGCAGCAAGAGAAGCAGCTGCAGCTGCAGCTGCAGCAGCAAGAGCGCCAGCAGCAGGAGCTGCAGCAGCAAGAGCAGGAGCAACTGCAGCAGCTGCTGCAGCAGCAGCAACAGCAACTGCTGCGGCTGCAGCAAAGACAACGGCAGAGGGAGGCAGAAAAGGATGGATTCGAGCAGCCGCCTGTGCTGCAGCCTGCAGCATCCGCTGCTGCTGCTGCTGCTGCTGCTGCTGCTGCTGCAGACGTCGCAGCAGCAGCAGAGACTGCTCCAGTAGCGGCAGCCACTGCTGCGGAAGATACAAAGACGGGCGCTGCTGCAGGCCCTCCACTTTCCCTGTCTTCTGCCTCAGAGGAGCCTGCTGCTGCTGCTGCTGCTGCTGCTCGTGCTGCTGTGGCTCCCTGCTCAGCTCCTGCAGGCATGCAGCAACAGCAGCAGCAGCAGCAGCAGCAGCAGCAACTCGCAACGACTTTGGCTAGGAAGAGCCAACCTGAATGTAATGGGGAAGAGGCGTCACAAGACCACACAGCAGCAGCAACAACAGCAGCAGACGTAGCAACAGCAACAGAAGCAGGAGCAGCAGCGGAAGCAGCAGAAGTAGCAGCAGCAACAGAAGCAGGAGCAGCAGCGGAAGCAGCAGAAGCAGAAGATAGCAGCAAAGACAACCTTGAGGTGTTTATCATGAAGGGGAGAGACTTCAACAATCCGCAAGAAATGCAGCAGGCAAAAAGGGAACTGCAGCAGCTGCAGCTGGCCCTGCTTGCTGTGGAGGAGGAGGCGCAGCAGCAGCAGCAGCAGCAGCAAGCAGCAGCTCTGCTGGAGCAGCAGCAGCAGCAGCAGCACGAGCACAAGGTGCAGCAGCTGCAGCTTAAAGCCAAGAGACGAATTCAAAAGGAAGCACTTAGAGAAGAAAGAAAAAGAACTCAGCTGTACGCACAGCTCGGCCTTTTGCCCCCAGAGCCAGCACAGGCTGTGTCTCTTGCTGCAGCAGCAACAGCAGCAACAGAGGCAGCAGCAGCAACAGCTGCAGCGACAGTTGCAGCACCAGCCGCTGCAGCAGCGGGCCAATCGCCAGCTGCCACTGCTCCTTCAGCAGCAGGGCATCCTTCTGCTTTTCCCTCTTCAGAAAGTGCGCCTCCAATGGAACAGCAGCAACAGCAGCAGCAGGAGCAGCAGCAGCAGCAGCAGCAGCAGCAGCAGCACAGGGAGCAAGAGACCCAGCAACAGCAACAACAACTGGAACGCCATCAGCAAAGCAACCTGTCCCTTCCGGGTGCAGCTGAAGTTGCTAATGCTGCTGCAGTCTTTGCTGATCCAGCAGAAGATATCCTAGAGCCGGAGCTGCAGCAGCAGCAGCAGCAGCAGCAGCAGCAGCACAGGCAGCAGCGGCAGCAGCCGCAATTGGACCCTGTGGGGCCATTTGAGAAGAGCAGCAAGACGTGCACACCGGCATCTTCTGCTGCTCATGCTGCTTCCGCTACTCCTGTTGTTCCTGCTGCTCCTAGTGTTCCTGCTGCTCCTATTGTTCCTGCTGCTCCTGCTGCTGCTGCTTCTGCTGCTGCTGCTGCAGTGGGTTTTAGGTCAGTGAAGCCACACTGGTTCACCTGATCTTGCTAACATACCCATTTGCTGCTGCTGCTGCTGCTGTGGCTGTGCTGCTGCTGCTGCTCTTAAGTGGGCCACCTTGTGCGGCGCTGCTCTTTGTGCAGCTGCCGCTGGGCTGCTGCTGGTGACGGGCCAGCCGTGGCTGCTGCTGCTGCTCTTGCTATTGCTGCTGCTTCTGCTGCTTCTAATGTTGCAGTTGCTGCTGCTGCTGCTGCTGCTGGTATTGTCACTGCTGCTAATTTTTTTTGCTCCTGTTGTTACCTTCCCTTCTGCCGTGCTGCTTCAGTGAATATTATTGCTGCTACTTCTGTTGCAATTATTGCTGCTGTTGCCGCTCTTCTGTCGCAGCTGCATTTGCTGCAGCTGCTGCACTTGCTGCTGCTGCTGCACTTGCTGCTCCGCCTTGCATAATCGTTGCTGCTGCTATAATTGCTGCTGCCTTTGCTACTCTTATTACGTCTGCTGCTGCTGTCCTCAGTATTGCTGCTGTATGTATGCTGCTGCTGGCACTGCCGCTTCTTCTCCCTGCTGCTGCCGCTGCTACTGTTGCCACTACCGTTGCTGCTGTCACTCTTGCGATTGCTGCTGCTGCTGCTGCTGCTGCGACTTTTGCTGCGGCTGCTGCTCCAACCACTTCTGCTGCGACTCTCACAATTGCTGCTGGCCTGACTTTTGCTGCTGCTGCTGCTGCTGCTGCTGCGCCTTTGCTAGCTTTTTGTCGCGGTCTCGGGAGCAGCAAGAGCGCCACTTGATGTCGAGTGAAGAAATTCGACAAAGACAATTTGCTTTTGAAGCTGAGGAAAGAACAGAGTGGGCCCCACACGCAGAAGAGCAGCAAAGCCAAAACAAACAAATAAAGACAGCTTGCTGCTGCTGCTGCTGCAGCAGAAGTTTTCGTAATTTCCAGCAAATTGACTGGGCCAGCAGCAAAATTAGAGTGCTTTTATTTGGCGCAAGACGCAAACATTTAAATGCTTCTTGGCCTCGACTTTGGACATTTAATTCTGTTTAAAAGGCATTAATTTGAAGACTGGCAAGCTTTTAAACTGGTGTAATTTCCGAAAAAGTCAAAAATGCTGCAGCAAAAATGGCTGAGTGCTGCAGGGGGGAGCGCCGGGAGATGGAGGCGGAGGATCGGCGGAGTCGCGCGGTGTACATACAGCAGCAGCAGGAAAAAGTAGAGCTGCCGCAGATGGCCTGGGAGGACGCTTTTGGCCACTTGCTGCGGCAGCAGCAGCAGCAGAAGCAGCAGCTGCTGCTCCTGCTGCAGCGCAGCCGCCTGCTGGTCTCCCGCCTCCACGCCTGGGGCTGCAGGGCGAGGCAGCAGCTGCAGCAGCAGGCCCTTGCTGCGCTGCTGCAGTTCTCGCGAGCAGCAGCAGCAGCGCTGCAGCGGCAGCGGGCTGCTGCGCTGCTGCAGCGAGCCTGGCGGCGCCACCAGCAGCGGGAGCAGCGGCGGCGGCAGCAGCAGCAGCAGCAGCAGCAGAGGAGGCAGCAAGCTGCCTCTAAACTCGCGGCCTTGTGCGAGGGTTCTGTCTTCCCTGCCCAGCAAAGAGCCTTGCTGCTGCTGGCGATGCAGCAGCTGCAGCAGCACGCAGCAGCCCGCAGGCGCCTTGCTGCTGCTGCAGCCACCCGCATAGCAGCCGCGTGGAGAGCCTACGCTGCTAGGAAGACTTTCAGGCAGCAGCGGCTGCTGCTGCTGCTGCTGCTGCCGCAGAATGAGCAGCACAGAAAACGCATGCTGCAGCTGCAGGCTTGCTGGAGAGGGGCAGCAGCAAGACAGCGCCTCCGCCGCAGTGGCTTCCTGCTGCCCTGCGAGAAGCAGCAGCACCAGAAAGCAGCAAAGATACAGGTGCGGCAGCAGCAGCAGCAGCTGCTGCTGTGGGGCCCCAGGTGTCTGTACACCCCAGAGAAGCGCAGGCGCTGCTTTCCAGGCGCATTCGTCTGGTGTCTGTTTGTTTGTCTCTTTCTGCCACAAATGCATTAAGGAGTTTACCACTATTATCGTTAATTATTTATTTTTCTGTTTATTTGATTATTTCATAATAAGTATATTTAGTCCAAACATTTAATTAATTGTACATTTATGCATTTTATTTGCTGCAGACTTCTGCAGCTGCGTCTCTGCTGCGCTGCTGTGCATGCGCAGCGTGCATTCGTGTGTCTGTACACCTGCTTTCGTGTTGCAAAGACATTTCAAAAAGTTCAATTTGTGCATTAAACCCTTTAAGCCTCAAAAATATGCATTTTGGACTTGTGCAAAAGCCCATTTAAATGCAACAAGTGATTAAATATATCATTTTAGACTTAAAATCCGGCAAATGCGCTCAAGTTGGTGCGAAGTACTTTTGCTGTTCTGCTGCGGCTCAACTATATTGGGGTGTACGTACACCGGAAACACGCCGCGGCTTCTAGCTCAGTTTCCGGTGTACGTACACCGCAATCTCGGCAAGCCGAAATGCAAAAATAGAAACGCTTTTGCAATAATAATAAATATAATAAATATATTTTCAACAACCTCAGCGCCTTCTCAACGCGTGGGCTTATTACAAGTGATCTTCAGTGTGTAGCAGTGTGGTGTTTGTACACAACAATGCATGCGCAGTGTATGAACACAGAGTTTATGTAATTCAAATGTGCATATCTATAACATATATATACTGTGCACATATATATATATATATATATTTAAATATAATTTAAATGTAAACATATATATACATTTAAATATAAATCAAATGGCTGATTCAAATAGCATGTGCAGCATCCATATAAATGGCGTATCCAGAACATGCATTTTTTTGAAATTGACCCTCTTGGCTATCTCTGCTGCTGCTGCTGCTGCTGCTGCTGCTGCTGCAGGCTGCCTTCAGGGGCTACCGTGTGCGGCGTTTGCTGCGGGAGGCTCGGGAGGAGGCGTTGGCTCTGCATGCATCCCTGGACGCTGTGCTGGAGGAAGTGCAACAGCAGCAGCAGCAGCTGCAGCTGCCGCTGCTGCCGCTGCTCTCCTTTGGGGCCCTGGGGCCCCCGGGGCCCCTGGGGCCCCTAAGCCCCGTAAGGCCCCTGGGGCCCCTGGGGCCCCTAGGGCCCCCATGGACCATGGGCCCCACGGGGCCCCGGGGGCCCCTGGGGCCCTTGGGGCCCCTGGGGCCCCACAGCTGCAACCCTTGGCGCTCAGGCCTTCTGAGGGCCCTGAGGCTTCCCCACTCTTTCACAGACTCTGTGCGGCGCAGTCTGGGGCTGGGGGCCCCCGTAGGCCTTTACTCGGAAGCCTTGCAGCAGCAGCAACTGCAGCAGCAGCTGCGGCTACTGCAGCAGCAGCAGCAGCAGCTCTTGCTGCTGCGCAACGAGCAGCAGCCGCAGCCGCTAGCAACAAACAGATACCACTATCAATGGGCCTCTAAACCCTCAGCTTCGCCGCCAGCACCACCCCGACAAGAGAATCAGCAGCAGCAGCAGCAGCAGCAGCAGCAGCAGCAGCAGCAGCAGCAGCAGCAGCAGCAGCAGCAGCAGCAGATCGAAGCGGCGGGTTTGGAACCACCGTTCAGCTCATTCTTTCTCTTGCCGGCGCCAACTATGTGCAATTCTCTCTCTTCTATCGAGACTAAATCAGCTGCCTCTGCAGCAGAAGCAGCAGCAGAAGCAGCAGCAGCAGCAGCAGCAGCAAAAGTCAGCTCGCAAAAGGACCCCCCGGATGCGTTTGTGGCTGCGGAGGGTCCCAAAAGAGCAGCAGCAGCTGAATGTGCTGAGCTACAACCGCATTCCTCTGCCGGGCAGCAGCAGCAGCACCAGCAGCAACAGCAGCAACAGCAGCAACAGCAGCAGCAGCAACAGCAGCAACAGCAGCAACACC
Organism: Eimeria necatrix; assembly: GCF_000499385.1. Classification (NCBI taxonomy): domain Eukaryota; phylum Apicomplexa; class Conoidasida; order Eucoccidiorida; family Eimeriidae; genus Eimeria; species Eimeria necatrix. The sequence goes on from NW_013654317.1 coordinate 28,159, forward strand.
AGCAGCAGCATCAGCAGCAACCGCAGCAGCAGCAGGGACAGCAACAGCAGCACCAGCAGCAGCAGCAGCAACAGCAGCAACAGCAGCAGCAGCAGCAGGAGGGCACTGCAGAAAGCTCTGCTGCGTCCGGCGTCGCTTCTGCTGCTTCTGAGCGCCTCCAGAATGGGTTGCAAGAGAGTGGCTCCATGTTGGTCTTGCTGCTGCTGCTGTTGCTGCCTTTGCCGCTGTGCTGCTGCTGCCGCTGCTGCTGCTGCTGCTGCTGAGATTTGGCTGCTCGCTGAGTGCTGCTGCGCAGTGTTGCTACCACTGGTGCTGTTGCTGTTGCTGCGGCTAAAATTTGCTGCTGATGCGCGTTGCTTACACCTTAGGCTTGAAGACCACGACCTTCTTCCGCAGCAGAAGCAGCAGCCACAGCAGCAGCAGCAGCAGCAGCAGCAGCAGCAACAGGCGCAGCAACTGACACTGCAGCAGCAGAAACCGCAACAGGGGATATACGAGCAGCAACGATTTGTAGCGCATCCTTCACACCTGAACAATAATTCACAGCAGCAGCAGCAGCACCACCACCAGCAGCAGCAACAGCAGCAGCAGCAGCAGCAGCAGCAGCAGCAAGAGCAGCCAGCATTACACTTGAAGCTGCTTCATGGCGCTCCTGCAAAGGCATCGCTTGCAACTGCCCCTTCCAGCTTTCCTGCCCCTCAGAATGGCCCAGCCCAGGGGCCTGCTGCTGCTGCTGCTGCTGCTGCTGCTGCTGCTGCTGCTGCTGCTGCTGATGCGTCCTCAGGGGCTGGGGCCCCCACTGGCAACACTGGTATTGATGAGCTGCAGGACAAATACAAGTAGGGCATAACTCACTCTTGAACTTTGCTGCTGTTTGTTCGTCTCTGTTTACTCCTTAGTCCCGTACCGATGCTGCTGCTGCTGCTGCTGCTGCTGCTGCTGCTGCTGCTGCTGCTGCCAGCTCGCACGCCCGTGCGTATCCGCCTTCCTTTCTTTTTGCGTTTTTGCGTGTCTCTGTCTCTTTGCCTTTTTGTTTCTTTGTGCACATTTTTTCGAGCATTTTTATTTTTCTTTTTTTCTCCTTTTACCCTTACTTGTCTGAGCAGCAAATAAATATTTATTTAAATGTAGGAAAGCATTTTTGTGCTTTTTATGATTCTGCAGTTTCCTACCTTCTCTTCATCTTTTTCTTTCTTTGAATTTATATTCCATTCATCTTTGTTAGTATTTTGTTTATATTTCATTGATATTTCATTGATATTTCATTTATATTTCCTTTATATTTCATTTGTTTCATTTATATTTCATTTATATTTCTTCTTTGCTTTACGTTTAATTTTTATTTCTTTTGCATTTCTTTTATATTTCTTTTTGTTTCATTTACATTTCATTTTTTAAATGAACTTCTTTAAATGCATTTTTGCATCTTTGTACTTTTTCTTTGTCCCCTTGGCGCATCTTTTTGCGCAGATCTGTTTAAGTGTCTCCTTTCATGTCTTAAAATAGATTTAAAAATATTTATTTTCCTTTTCATTATAAAAACAGATTTAGAAGTATTTTTTATTTTTCTTTTTATTATACTTTCTTTTAGTTTCCCTTTTCTTTGTCTCCTGTTTGCTTTTCTTTCTGTCTCCTTGCTGCCGCATGCTGCTGGTGTCTTTTTCTCTCTCTTTGAAATCGTTTCAAAACAGCAGCACTAAATAACTTCAGCAGCAGCAACAGCAGCAGTAGCAGCAGCAGCCCGAAACAGCTGCTGCTAAGCAGCAGCAGCAGCTGCTAGCTGTTTGTCTGCCGCGCACTTCCCGCGCGAGGCCTCTCTTGATTTTTTAATTTAAATTTAATTTAGTTTTTTGTTTCCTTCGACTTATCCTGTGGCTGCTTAGGAAGCACCAGATGCAGTGGCCTGCTCAGCAGCAGCAGCAGCAGCAGCAGCAGCAGCAGCAGCAGCAACGGGCGCTGCTGCAGTTGCAGGAGATGCAGACGCAGCAGCAGCGGCAGCAGCAACAGCAGCAGACACAGACACCCGAAGGCCTTCTGCAGCACGCACAAACGCAAATCCCTCAGCAGCAGCCGTTGCAGCAGCGGCACCCGCTGCAGCAGCAGCAGCTGCGCAACCAGCAGCAGCTGATGCACAAGCAGCAGCAGCAGCAGCAGCAGCAGCTGCACCAACAGCAGCAGCAGCACCAGCAGCCGCTGCAGTGGCAGCAGCTGCACCAACAGCAGCAGCACCCGCCGCACCAGCAGCAGCAGCAGCAGCCGCTGCACCAACATCAGCTGCCGCTGCAACTGCAGTCGCTGCAGCTGCAGCAGCCGCTCCACAAGCAAGAGCCGCAGCAGCAGCAGTCGCTACAGCAGCAGTCACTGCAGCAGCAGCCGCTGCGGCAGCTGTCGCTACAGCAGCCGCAGCAGCAGCAATCGCTACTGCAGCAGTCACTGCAGCAGCAGCCGCTGCGGCAGCTGTCGCTACAGCAGCAGCAGCAGCAGTCACTGCAGCAGCAGCCGCTGCAGCAGCTGTCGCTACAGCAGCAGCAGCAGCAGAAGTCACTACAGC
>NW_013654318.1:0-30692 GCF_000499385.1 Eimeria necatrix
CAAGCCTGGTGCATATCCGCGTCGCGCTCAGGGAAGCGCTCGCCTATTGCAGGGGGCAGCCGCAACCTCTGTTCCTGAGACTGAGTCCTTGCAGACCACTTCGTTTTGCATCGTATTTGGGAATCCTGGTGACTGGGACGCTACCGATGGAGTACGGTGCATACCTTCCCGTTTCTACAGGCGGCCTCAGTTGTTGGTGCTTCCTGCAAACTCCTTCGGGCATTGTCGGAACTGTCAAATGTCTGGCGTATGGCGATGGTGTATGCAGATACTATGGAAAAGTGCCTTCAGTGTCTCTCCTTGTTGAATTTTGTGATACTTATGTTGTCAAACGAAGAGTACTAAACTAACATAGACTCGTACTTTAACATGGTTTGAAGTACATTGGTGTTTTAGTATTGGATGCTATGGTTGCTGTGATAAGCCTTTCCCCTGCGTGCGGTTTGGTGCATAGTTGCGGCTCTTCGCCACTGCCCTTGTAACTGTCTGATGATGTTTAATCCGCAGAGTCATTTGCAGGAGGTAACACGTTTAGAATATCAGAAAGTATTCAGAGTAACCTCTGAAGGTATCTGCGCTTTGTATTAACGTTTGCAGTATGGTCGGATTTCCTCTTCATCATTGTTCGCGTGCCATCTGTGAAAATGTTTTTTGCAGTCATGGATTACTCTGCGCTACGTATTTCCTTGCGCAGAACGTACGTAGCTTCGTGCATGTGTGGCTGAATGGAGTTTTTGCAGAGCGTCTGTATTCGTGAATTTGTGCACTGGGATTCACAAGCGGCCTCGTCTACCTCATCTGGCAATTACACCGATCGTTAAACACTTTCCATCATGGCTTTGAGTGACACGAAAATTTTGTATGCGTCTGGAGTTGGCGAATTATTATGTGTACGCATTTGGGAAAGTGCTCCTTGCATGTGCAAACATTTTCCGTCGTCTTTACGTTGACCCTATCGCTGTGCAAATCACTGAAGTATTTCAATATGTCGATCATCACATTTTTCAAAAAATCGGGATCCCTTTAGTTCTCTTGTTCAGCTGCCTGCGTAGAAGCCAAAAAAATATCGCTTTTCATAAAATAATTATTTGGTCCTAGACATCAATGATTGCTTTTGTCTCTGTAAAACCCCTTAAGGATGCATGTGGCCTTTAAATGCTTATTCGGCTATAGTGAAGTGAACCCCAGAACGCGTGTGGAGAAGTAAATCTAGAACCAAGCACATGCTGCTGTCGCGCCAACATTTCATTCATTTCACTGCTCGTTCTTTGTGAGAGTTTTTCCAGGCAAGCAAGAGTCTTCTAGCACGCAGATGTATTGTTAGCCTTTGACCATCCAGCAGTTCTACTTGTATACGTTTCTGTCACTTCAAGTAGTCGTTTGTAAGCAATAGCCCAAAAACATTTTTTGCTTACGGGCCTTCCATACGCGGTGTAACGGCCAGTGCCTTACCAAACAATGGAACAAAGAATCACTCGTTCACACTAAAAGCCTAAAATAATTTTTGTTCGAGCTCTATCTGATACATGTAGCGCGAGCAAATATTAAACCGCAACTGAGCGCATCTGCTTGCCTGGAGGGCGCCGAAAACAAAAATGCACCTTTTGCACCAAACTGCTGCTTTTCCCCGTCATCTGGACCAAGAGAACTGCGTGTGCAATGGCTGACGGTTAAACATAATTCGACAACACGAAGCTTTTTCTGACCATTTTGGGTGTTTTTTGCACTATAGTGATATTTATGAATCTAGTGAAGCTCATAAGCCCACGTGTCGATTTATATACTGTCCTTCATAATTACTTTCTATGAGTGTCTATTAGCACACCGTTGTGCCACTGTAAATGCAAGACATTTTTTTCAGTTGATTGCAGCTAATTCATATCAAGCGTTTGCGATCACAAAGACTAGGGGATAGTGCGAAATAAAGTTACTTGTCCTGCGTTCTGAAGAGGTATCCAAGGCTGTGTTGACTACAAACAAAACGTATGGCCACGATTGCTGATAGTTCAAAGCGCGACCACGCGGCAACGGCACCTTGCCACGGCGCCTGCTCTTCCCGTGAATCCACAGTTTGTGGGCGACTTCCGCCTTCCCTTGCTAAAATAGGTTTAATGCACGTATTTCCGGCTTTCGCTTGCTTTGAAGCAAGACAGGAGAACTTTTCCATGCAGGAACAAGGTTTCTGTGAGCCAAAGGGAACATTTTCGCGTGATTTTGAACAAATTGGAGCCATTGCTTGTTTTTTATCTTTTAGAAGCAAAGCAACATGAAAGATAGAGTCTGCTGAACGCTTGCACCATTACTGATGACAACATGTGCATCATGTGCCTTTGGCAACTGTATACTTACCTTTGACTGCGGCGTGCACTTTTAAACTCTGACATTCCTTCGACTTCGAACGTTTCACCAAGCGTGACAATTTCGCCGCGTATTTGTGTGGGCTAGGTAAACACTATTAAAGATGCAAAGAAACTTCAGTGTTGAATCTGCAATGCGCTACATCATTTTCGTGGCTTAGCTAAAAGTTAAAACTTGCACGGAAGGAAAGTACTGTGCACGAACGCGCTTCCAATTTTAGTAGTTGCACTGTTACGTGGTGAACTCTGACTGCACCCCGTGTTGCTCACTCTTCCTACGAAGGTGGTGAGCATTATCTGAAGAATGGCACTTGAAGTGTATCTGTTGTAATCAAAATTATCCGCAGCAGCTTTGACCGAAGGACACAGAAGTATATTTCTTTTTTGCAATAATAAATTTGGGGAAAATACCTTTTTCCATGGGGCCTCGTGGCGTCACGTGTGATGAGAATGAAAGAATGAAAGGAAAAAATGTTCCTTAATACGGGAAAACAGGTCGTAAGCGTTAACTCAAGAAATCAGCGAGGACCCTGTCAATCAGTGCTACTCGTACATTGGTTCTTTGCACTGCTAGAGCTACTGGCGCAAAAGGAAGCTGCGCCTTTGCATTATGTAGACGTCGCTTCGCTCCCAGTGCACTCTTATGTGAAAATGGCCCAGGAAACTAAAAAGGTGTACGTGCAAAACATCATGAAGTGGTGGAAATATAGTGGGTGCGTTCCCTGTTTGTACCAGCTTCCGGGTCTTCACAAAGGCGCACGCTTATTGACATCCACCGCCTTTTAGCCGTCGAAAGATTTCTCATGAAAGAATGCTTACAGGCTTTTGCACGCAGCGCCGATATGGACTTGGGCATCCACCTTTGGAGTTGAGAAATTCTAGGAGGTGCGGTGAATGCATTGTTCGTAATCTCAGCGCGGAACTGACGGGCTGATGTGTCAATTGTAGTTCCAACCTGTATGCCAACGAATTTCATGGCAATTTACACGTAGAGAAAAACAATAGATACTACGAAATGCTGCCCAGAAACGTTATGCACAAAGTGGACTGCGACGTAGGCAACAGATGTTTAAGAAAAGGAAAAACTTGAACAGCATTGTGCAGCACTAGCATCATCTGAAACTTCCTTTAGCGTACCACAGCCATATTTTGACACAGTGGAATCAGTGCATACTTGTTGTCCTGTATTCACCGACATTTACCAAAAGACAGTGAGTTAGATATCAGTGTGCAGAAGCCGCATGCCGCGTCCCGCTTTGTAGACATGACGACCCTGGCCCACAATCCGCTGCTGGTGATTGCAGGTTGTAAGCTGAAACGGCTACAAAGTGTCCCGGCGAGCTAGTGTTAATGCAGGAGGATATGAGTGACTCTGCTGCGGAATAAGCAGTCACATTTTCCCTAAAATGCAGCCTTGCTTCCTTAGGCACTCAGCTGTAGGTCACAACGACAGCACGAAGTACAAAGGGCATGAAAGTATTTTTATCTTGTACTTAATTTCCGCTGAAAAATGCTCCCACAGAAATATGAAGTCTTGTGTGTGTGCACGCACTCGCAACCAGTGACATATGATGCAATTATCAGACGAAAGTTCCGCAACATTCAGGATGTGGGCACAGTTGATTCACAGCAACGATGAACGGTATTGTTTTGCCGTGGTTCAGCATTACCGTTCCTGGGGAAGAGGGGTTCGCTGTAATCAACTGTATGCTTAAGCCAGCTGTGTATGCCTAAGCTCAACGAACACGCTTTGCTGGTTTCTGTGTGAGAATGTAGAAATATTAACTATGAAGTGCATTTTGTTCTGCCTGGATGTCGAAACTTTTCTGTCTTATTTTCTCTTATTCGAGAGTTTGGGTGAGGCGAGCAAACAGGCAGTGGGTCCAAATTTTGCTGAGAAAAATATACTCAGCTCATGCCACGAATATAATTCGTGGCATGGGCTTACTGTTTATCATCCAACGAAGTACGCCACGCTCAATGCGCAGTAACACGTTTTAAGGTGTTTTCTCCGCGTAGCAGTTATGTATCAATGCTCATTAGTAAGATTTGTCGGTATTTTTCATGCAATTGTAGGCGCCAGAGAGAGGAATAAAAGTGCCTCTCAATATGCTTCGAAAATTTTGTTTTGAGGAAACAATAAGGGATGACAAGCGGACTTCGTGGCGGCGACGAAAACAACAAAGGGCTACGGTGCAAAAGCTAGTTTTATCTGCTGAAGAATCTTCAATGCTGCAGAGCGGAAGTTGCTTCTAGGGGATGCTGCTCGCTAAATATTAATATCTGGCCCGTCAAGAAATCAGCGAATGGTGTTTTTCTTATTTTAGTAGTCGCTATGTTAAAATATTTGGACTGCTATGCTAACTCACTATTTTGCTGCCTCATGAAAAGATAGTAGGCCCACCGCGGAGACCAAAAAATGTACAGAGCGTTTTGCTGTCACATTGGAATCCATAAATGGCCATGCAGATACCACTGTTAAGATGTGTGCTGAGTCCTCTGTTTTATGTTGCATACCCAATTGGCGCAGCTGAGTGCACTGACTTCTGGTCACAACGTTATATATTCCTTCATTAGTCGTCGTAACCTTTGAGCTCAGAGCAACCGTATTACTATCTGGGTCTCGACAGTGGTTCAGGATCCACGTAGTAAGGGATTTAGATTGCACTGTCGAAGTTCATGCTTTCGATTTCAATTTATGCGCAATGACCCTCCAGGTTTCAGCATGACTGACCTGTACAGGAAGTACGCCTGCTTGAAGGTGAATTGTAGCTGCTCAGAGATACAAATAGACGCTTTAATCTGCAGGCGAATGTGTTGCTATGCCGCCCGTTGGATTTGTCTGATTCAAACGTATTATTCATGGTTTCACAAACAATGTGGGTTTTCCAGCTGAACGTACGAGAGTGGTGTTACATGACTCCCTCACAGACGCTATTTTTACGCTAGTTTATATTGTGCTTATGTCTTCTGATGCCGCGCTTCTAAACGTTGCAATTGATGCGTGCGTCGAATCCGCTTTCTCACGATTTGTGGGCGTAAAGATGGTAGAAAGCTCGATTTTTAAGATGAGGCTGCAGCTACCTTAGTCGAAACTTGTTTCGAACGCAGAAATGTCCAGCAAAACAAAAGCAGGGCAAACGATTCAAATAGGAGGTGCGTTAGTTTGGGTTTTCTCAGGTGAAACACCATCTACACTAGAAAGCCATCCTCATCGCCTTCATGGGTTTTCTCAGGTGAAACGCTGCCATCTACACTAGCAAGCCTGAACTGTGAGCAGCTGCATTCAATTTGACTGGCAAGCTAACTATTAAGTTACAAATGTATTACGGGGCGTCCAACGACAAAGTATGTAGAATGCCAAGAAAAATGCACGCGAAATATGAAGCACACTGTATGGACGGCCAGCAAAGTTAAGAACACCTTATTTGGCCCACCTTTGAAGTTTAAGCGAGTAACTCTTCAGGGAGTATGCGCATGACCGTGCAGCGGACTGAGACGCTGAAAATCACGTATGGCAACAGTCGTAATAGGGCAAAGCCTACAGCCAAAGTACTGCCCTATGGAAATGCAAGTTGAAACGGCAAAGCCTTTATGTTTATTTGCTGCGGATGGATTTAGGTACGTGCCTACAATGCTGGATCATCATCTTTTGTGTGATCTATATTTGGCAGCTGCACAGATGATATCAGAGTTAGAAGGAGCATATGGACAGACAGTGAGAGACTGAAACTAACCAGAACTGCACAAAGAAAGACTAGCGTGGCTTAATGCAGGATATAACCCGAAACACATGGCATTGGCTTTCCATGTGTTTTTCTCATTTTGGCAGCCGCCGAGCTAAGCAGTCGTCGCATAGTCAGTTGAATACTGATAACGGAATTATAGTTTCCGTGTTCATATTGAGAACATCCCTGGCATATGGAAAGGAGTTCGTGTTGACGCCTCATACTAGGCAGTGAAGCCAGTGCAAAATGCGCACGCTGCAAAAGCAAACAGAAACTGCGACTTGGCTCGCATAAACACGGGAATAACGCATCGCAACTCACAGATGCTCTATTTGACCCAAGCAAACTCACCACGCGGATGCTTATGATAATTAGAAGTTTGAGTATGGTGTCATTTTGCCTTGCAAGGGGATTTTTACTATCCGAGGCAGTTCGTGAGCCAATACAATTCGGTAAAACAGGAAAAATCAATCATTTTATTGCCATTCATTGGGGTTGGATTGGACGGAGTAGCGATGTGCTTTTGGGGTGTGCTTTCAATACAAATACAACATACCTTGGATGTATACATGTTTTGCAGACTGGCTGTAATGCAAGAGTTTGTGGACCTAGGATAGGCTGAAAGCACAACAAGTGCAACAGGCCTACAAATGTGCCTGAATGATTTCCTTGAGGAAAATTCGCCACAACTACTTTTGTGCTTTCTTTCTGTATGTGGCTCAGAACATTTTCTTTTGGTGTGAAGCACGTGCTGCTCTGTGACCTGCCACAGGCTTGGAGCCAAGTGGGGCTGACAGATGAAGCCACATTAAGTAAACACATGACGGCCTCTGTTGCGTTTTGTGTAAATTATTTATTTTCTTTTGTGTCGAAGAACCGGAAACATTATACCATGTCGTCCTGAAAACCGTACTTTATTTGGCGACAGTTATTATGGTCTCATGTAAAAACGTTTAGACAGACCTCAGCAATAGAAAACGCAATCGCAAAAAGGATTTTATTCTGTTTTGCGTATTACATTTCTGCTTACAGCAAGTATGTGTTGGGGATCGAAAGCTTTAAGACAAAAGCCGCTGCTGGTTGCCTTCCACAAAGTATTTCACCAGCAAAGTAAGCCCCAAAGGACGTTTGCTTGGCAGAGTGTCCAAGGTGCAAAAAGCATGCAGCGCACGCAAATCAGCGACTCCGACGTAGATGCTCAGCTGCAGAGAAGTTTATTTCTCGCAGACGGCTCGTTTCTGCCCAGCATACGGGGTGAGCCATGCCGTAAGTATCTTGCCGTGGTCAGAGAGCGTTGTTGATTGTTTTCGGACCTGGAACCGATGCAAGATAGTAGGTGATCACCCATCAACTGCGTTGTAGCATGTCGTATGCTGGCTTCCATGCGTGGCGGCTTGCTCACAGCTGTTTGTAATGGCTGTTGAACGATTTGCTGCAGTTGCACAACATGATTCGTTTCTGCCTCGAGCATTACTGCACATTTTTATGATGAAGGAAGTTGCAATCAAAGCCTTCGGCCTGAGTCTCATATCGACGTTAAAGTTTTCACTCTTTCTCCATTGCGAATGCAAACGGCCAACGGCGCGATATAGCAGTAGACTTTTCAAAGATAAGCTCCGCTCAATTTACTAGTACAAGAATAAAGGTCCCAGTGGTATAGGATCAATTTTTGAAGTATTTGACTGTTCCTGAGCTGCGTTGCCGGGATGTTTGTTGTATGGCAGTCTGCAGATGCGTCGCCAAAGCAGCATTCGGAGAAGTTTGCGAAAGTCCGCAGAAGTACGGAGAAGAAACAGTTATGTTCGTTGAAACCGTGAGCCATTTGTGACGGCTGTGAGTTGTTTTCGAGAGAGATACAACAATAAAGTGGATCAGGAGAAGACCGACACAGGATCTTTCACTGTAGAACGGTTCCCCAATGATGCAATAGCTCATATGATGTGTTGCGCGCCTCTGATTTACGTATGTGCCTTATAGCATGAGCACGCAAATGCGTTGTTAGAAATGCCTGCCGATTCGTTTCTGCTCCCCAGGACCCCAAAAGTGCTCGCGCTAATGCTAACCTTGTGGTTCACTTGGAAAAATTTTACTTCTGTACCTGTTGTTTTTTCTCGACGCAAAGTGGGGTGTGCAGCTTTCTTATATGCACCGGCATCATTCCTAAAGAGAGGCTTTGAACAAGCCTTTGCCATCACTGGCTCAGTGAGTACGTTTTGGTTGCCGAGTGAGGGCACTTAACCGTGACACAGCAGCTTTGTGAGAATTACCTGAAAATCTGCTCACGAGAATTTCAGCTGCGCATCATACAAAACAGGAGCAAATGATTGAACTTCTGCTTATTAGTTTTACATTGTGGGCAGCATTTTTGTGGCTCGAATTATTCCTACTTTCACATGAGTACAATAAGCCGCCTGACGAAAACCGTGGTCTGCGATATTTAGGTTCACAATCCACACAATTAGCATTACTTTGCTCTCAACACTATAACGTTCCAAGATTGTTTTCCTAGCAACAAGAGGATGACGGATGGAGCTTGTCCATCCAACTCAAGTTGTTCCACCCAAAGTTCAATGGAGTTTGCATATAGATACTGCTATTAGCACTCTGTATTCTTTTCCTACACTTTTTACTGACTGTAAGAGGTTCGTAAACGTGACAGATCAGCTTTCATAGAAAAACAACCAGAGTTGGATGCCAGGCTCCTCTCACCTACCACTACATGCGTGTCTTCTTTGTTCACGGCTGTCAATCAGCCAATGCGAGACATTAAGCTACGATTTTAATGAAATTGTGAAAACTAGTCGAGCAAAGTGGAATCAGATGTGTCTAGCGACTGTCCTAAGAAACAGGGTGCCTGATGATCCTGAGTTGTTCCAAATACGCTCTCGATCCAAACGACAAGCCCCTTCACTACGTAGAACCAGCCTTCAGAGCATTAGGAACTTTTAATCTGTCAGTAGATGTTACTCATACAAATAAAGTTGGCTTTGCAGTTAATGTGTGCGCAGAAGTTACTCATCCAAATAAAGTTAGCTTTACGGAAGAAGCTCAAATTGTTTCACATGTGGTCCGACTGGTTTGGACTTCGGCAGGAACATTGGTGCTGCCAGTGGAAATATACACTCATCGAGGAGCCAATTCTTCCTCTTAATTGGATCATCGAGAAAAATATGATCGATAATTTGTATTTTCGCGTTTTCAATGAGTAGAGACAACAAAGCACCAATAGGCTAGAATTTTTTATAATGAAGTCGAGCTCAGCTCCGGTCACTCCATAGTGTTTTGATGCGTCAGAATACGCGACTAGCTTCACGGGGTAGCAAGCCGACACTTTTTATGTTAAAACGGCAAAGACTAAGGAGCAGAATGAGAAAAGCGCTCCCTTATCTGCGACACAGGGATGAAGCCTGGGGCTAGATGTGTAGACAGCGTCTTATTCAGCTGTGGCACTGCGCTGAAAAAAGAACAATTGAAGAAAGCAGTATATACTCGGTTTTTCTGCCATCAAAAGATTTTTTTCTGGTGCCTTCGCTGGAATTTGTTGTTGGCATTTGCCTCCCGATTGGCGCAATGTTGCGGGATCTTGGCGCGGAGGACGCTCTCGGTAGCCGGTTTCAGAGGCAAAATCCCCCAAAACTTCGATTTTTACTTCTTCAACGCATACGTTTAGAGCAGGTTGAGGGACATTTCAGTACTACGAGGCCTTGCGTTGCCCAGAACTGGAACCGACCCGGCAGTGTTGCATCTGCAGCTACAGTGTGGTGTGCACGGTTTGCCGCGAACCCCCCACATCGTTTTCGTACTTCGCTACACAGGTGTGCACATATTCATCAAGGATGGAGGCATTCAAAAAAAGCCTTTCATGCATAGTTATTCATGTTCCCGTGTTTTTCAGCCTCCCCAAGGCCTTCTGTGTCTGTTGTTGCTTGTTTTCCCGCACGCTGCACAAAGCTCGCCGACCTTCCAGAGTAGAACACCCTATATTAATTATGCAGCAAGGTCCAGGTTTCTCTAGCTATGACATCTCTATTCATATTTCATATGTAGAATAGAAAACCTTACCTCCGTGGGAGGCTATACGGGCGGAACGTTGTAGTGCTGCACACTACATAGAGCGTTCCGCCCAGTCCCGACAGCTTTGGTCCCATACTCACATCGTAATCCACTAGCAGATACGTCGTTCAAAATGCCATTGACGGATATAACAAAACATGGACGTATGCAGCACAGCTTTGCCAACTAGCAGGCACATCCCACCAACCCACAAAAGTTGCTTTCGCCCGCAAGCTCCGCTCTGCCGAACCGTGCCAGCCTTCTCTCTTACTAAAGTGGCAATTCCAAGTAAGCTCTATCACCGAACATTTCGGGAGTCTGTCACCGAACATTTCGGAGGAGAAGAGGAGCAAGGATGATGGGCCCTCCTCTCGGCCGTTATCCTGTAGTCTAAAGTCTAAAGCATTGCAAGGCTTCCCTCACACATCTCGCCGGCGTTGAAAACCTCGCCGCGCACTTTTGTTGATGCTTGAAAGTCTGATTGTCGGTGGCATGAGAGTCAACATCAGCGTCTTTCTCGCGAAGATGATACGAGCTGTCGGTTATGTGGCAGCTGCAGAAGGCCAGGCATGCGACTAAAACGCCGACGCTTAGCAGTGTCTGAAAAATAGTGCATCATATATCTGGGTATCTTCTCACCCCCGCGGTGGCTATGAAGGCTACACGGAGGACATGAATTGCCCAGTGCTGCGGCGCACATGCTCTTGTATTCAGCTTTGTAGAAAGCAATGCGATCCCTTGAAACTTGTTGGCACGAGAAATTTCAAGGGGTGCCTGTGGCCTTCTAGGGTAAGGAATGACAGACGGGCAATGATGCGGGCACCCTCGCAGCACTGTACAACACGTAAGAGAATGATCTAGGGACTTTATATTTTCGAATTTCGCTCGAATATATATTGCGAGCAGACCAGGGCAGGCCATCGTTGCCCTCAAACGTTTTACCACCAGTTTTTTTAGAGGTGACTAGTTTCCTGAGGACGCGCAATTTTTTAGAGCTGTGCGTGGAGCTATGGGCCTGTTTCAGCACGGGTTGAAGCGGGAAGGCACCGTTATGCCAGCGCAGGCTTGGCAAGCTGTCCCACACACGAATCACTCGCAGTCACTCGAATGAGCAAAAGAGGATGACGCGGTTTTGGTAATAACTTCATTTTTTTCGTTGCTCGACAATTTCCGGAAATGCAACAGCCCCAATTTCGCCGCCAGCAGTCATCCAGTAATCCTGGAGGAGGCAGTCACTGGCGCCAATTTACCATATCTAGTCTGAAGGGAGCAAACCATCTATATATCAACCAATATGTAAACTCCCCTCCCATCTTACCGGTTATTTTTTGGCACAGCTCATTTTGAGATGCCACCCCTTCAAAGGGACACGCATACGGTGATCGGCTGTCACTCTCTTTTACACATGACGCGCTCGTCCGTCTATTCCCTTTAACAAAATTCTTTACTTTTTTCCCTAGCTCTTCACATTGAACACTATGCTTGTGTCACATGCGCTAGAAGTCCGGTTCCGCCCAACATTTTGCTGTCAGAATCAAGATCCCTGTTGCGTATATGCCCGCTGCAGGTAAAAGAAAAGCGCGTGGTCCTGGGTCTGCCAGCTCGTCTACAGTATGTGAGAATCGATACGGGGCAAGCATTGCCGAAAGCAAGTCAGTCACCGAAGCTCACGCCGAAATGAGCGCGCATATGCAATAAGCAAACAACAACAATGATGATGTTATATTATGAAGAACACAGAGTGAAATAACTGGGGAGGCGACTTTACTAAACAAAAGGCAAAATGAAGTAAAATCGAAAAAGAGTCACAGAGTTTTAGTTATCTCTGCTTGCAAATTCTAGTTAGGTTGCTCGGCCAGAAGCTATACAACACGGCACCATTGCACGACCCTTATTCGACCAGTTAGAACCGAACTCCAGAGAATCCAATGCTCAATAAATTTTTATTCTAATTCCGAATGCCAACTTGTATTTGTGTTGCTATATTGAGAGCATCGTCTGATCTCTCAGCTGAAGATGATGTATTCGGCATTGTACTGCTCTGGCCGGTTGCTCGAAGCATTCTGTTCGGGGCGTCGCAAAAAGGGATTCGGCGGTACTTAAAAAAAGTAGAACGGAAGCAGTGCTAATCTGTAAGCAAACGCTTCGATTCGCGCTACTAGCGTACAGTGGTCTTTCTTTATGGCCTTTCTAGCAAGCCCCAAAAGTAAAAGCATGTATTTACGACAGGCATGTGCCTGCCGCTGGCCCATCTTTTACTCACAGCAAAATGTTTCACAAATGAATTGGTATGTGCCTTTTTATTTCCATTGACACTTGCGACGTAACTTCTTTCTTTGCCCGCAACTTCGTTAAGACGCATTCTTATAATCAAGAATTACTGAGAAAATTTGATTTTGCCGTATCGTCGGGGTATGGCCGCGTCCAAAAAAAGCAAAGCAAGGTTATAAAATTAGTCGGTACCCCAGAAATGCTGCTCGAGTTATTTTTAGAAGCATAGACATCTGAAGAGCTGGGGAAGTCGCCGAGTTCGGGGTGGCTCTGCACGCTGGAGGCTTTGTTTTCAGGTGAATCGTCGCTAGTGAGAGCATCGCACAGTGCTGAAGTTGCAGATCGTAGCAGGAGTAGCCCATGAACACTCGTACTTTTCTGTAAACGTGTTCTGATGCCGTTTCGAAACACTGTACTGTTTTAATGTTGTTGAGGTTGTTCAGCTGCGTCGCCGGCCTAGTTAGATAGCAGAGGAAAATGGTTGGAAAACTCCAAGGAAGTCGTAATCAATCGGATGCATGATATTGAGGATGATACGTCACGTTGGAAACGCATATCGTGCTTGTTTTGATGTGGCTTTAAGCTACTAGATTGCTAGGCCTTGGAAGTGCACCAAGGTGAATTTTATCGGGCGGCGCGACCACGTAGGTTTTGGGTTAGGTTGAACTCGTCGCCGAATTTGCTAGCCTTTGCATTCTGAAAGCTTATGTATATCGCAATAGCATCGCTACAACTACATAAAGCTTTCATGGCGACCACTGGAGAGCGAAAGTTCCAAGCTTATATACAAATTCCCTAAATTGTGGGAAGAGCTGCATTCTGGTGGCCCAAATTTGCCGTGGGAAATTTGATGGAGGCCAGCATTTAGATCCAGCGTGTAAAGCTACTAAGCTGTCGTTATCACATCACTGCGACGGGACAGTTTGCGTTTTCCGATCTCATTAGCCGTCATCATTCACCTAAAGGCTGCCGCCTTTTCGTAAACTGCATCGGTTCAGACTGAGCTTCGGATTGTATGCTTTATGTTCCACAGCATTTTGCTGCTCCACGAGCCTTCAACTCCCGCAGCTTAGTTACCGCACTACTACCACAAAAATGCAGTTGTTAAGCCGGCGGTTCCATATTTCAAGACAGTTATTCACAAAGATGAGCTAAGATTCGTGCTGCTTCCGTACCATTTAAAGCAGCAGTAGCTACATCTGTTACGAACGTGCAGCCTCCGCCGCTATGGGGAAGATGGAGGGCAGCCGAGACCCCGGAGTGCGAGCCAGGAAAGGGACATTTGAAAAAGTGCGTTGGTTTAAATAAACAAGAATCAACTTGCTTTAAATTGATCAAAATTCAAAAAAAAGGGCGTGAATGCTTCAATCATCAGATACAAGCGGAGGAACGCTACATAGAGGACTTGGGGACCCTATTTGACTTCGAGCTCGAATGGCAGGAAAAACTGGCAGTGCACCAAATACTTTGAAGGGCTACGGAAAATCACTGTATCTGAATATTTGTACCAAAAATACCGAGCTGAAACTTTCCTAGAACCCAAGCACCACAAAAGCCAACACCCAAAACAGCTCCACAGCCACCAATAGAGCATGAACAGGATATGCTTACGTGCCTCTGGATCAGTTGCCACTGCTGCAAGATGGCAGGACGTCCGTTAACAAGAGGGCAACGCGACCGCAAGAGTACATGCATCGTGGGTAGTAAGCTGAATGATGATAAATCGTGTTAACTCGCCTCGCTTGTACTTAACAGCCGGAGATGCAGTCTCCACCAGTACCAATGAGTGGTCTAGTGTCTCCCGCTGCTTGTGTTGCTACACATAATTAATGCATGATTACGTGTTACCAAGAAACACGCATAAACTCGAAATAAATCGTCAGAAAGTAGAGAAAAATAATGGAGATCAGAGCTCATGCCAGGTTTACAGAATTTCTTCTGCTGGCCGCCCCTAGCATGCCGTGCAGACCAGCCTCCCATTGCAGCGGCCCCGTAAAGTGTGGAAAGTTTTCATCGCAAAGTGACATTAGGTTATAAGCATGCTTCGCTGTCTATAGAACACACCCGAAGTGGGGTGAACAGCTGCAACGAGGTGGAAGCCAAATCGCGTCACATTTGCGAACAGCCAGGAGCTAAGGTTCTGCATCCTGGACACTCGCGCAAACACAGCAGCTACATCCATTGGGAACCATAGCGAATATCCGTTGCAAAACTTGCTATGCAAGGGCGTGAAAACATATGAGAACACAAGAATTCCTTCTCGTTTTTTCCGGAGTTTCTCTCAGTCAAAGATGTGTTGCGTTTCCTTGCATATCTTAGCCTTGTCCATCGCTGCGATCCCAGCTAGCGCCTGTCTTGAAGCAGATGCCTCGCCTGCTTTCACCAGGAAGATAAATTTGTGGGAGAAATCGTCAGGCGTTCATTGCCAGAGTGCATCGACACCCTGGAAGAGACACCATCTCCCTACGTCTCGTCTTGCAGGGCTCGCCTTCGTCTTGGTCGCATTGGCCGTAGGCATTGCAGTCATGAAATGTTATATGTTACTTAGGGGTTCTTCGCTTGACCAAAAACACAACATTCGCCGGAGAAACCTTTCAGTCCAAGATGTATCTACCTGCTCAGTAGGTCTTGCTGTGTATACAGATACTGTCGCCATTTTATTTCACATTGCAACATGTACAGACAACCTCAGTTCTATGACACTCCGGAATATTATGAGATGAATTCGGAGGCCGCTGTGCAGCAAAAAATCCCTTCAGCTGCTTTTAGCGTGCAAAAACAATGCTAGAAGCAGAGCAACAACCGATATTTCAACTTCAAACCTAGTCATCCTTCTAAGCCTTGAAAAGGCAACTGCGTTTGTACCGGCGAAACACTGGTGCTTTCAATGTACTCAGAATGTGAGGAGACACTGCTAACTTCGCATGACCATACCGGAACAACAGTGATCTTTGGAGCTCAACAATGACACTGAAAAAGGACGTAGAGCAGGTCGTTGAATTTACGCTCCATTAATTGTTTCTCTTCACCCGGCGAACCAGACCAAGCACGGGCCAAACTGGCAAACCGCAAGTTTTGCAAAGCTAAGGGGAGGCTTTGGCACTGCAGGGGCGCAAAAAAAAAGATGCCATGTGGGTGGAAGAAAACGTGACAAAGTATTGTGGACTTCGTTTAACGGTGGCAGCGATAACAATATTTTAAATGACATCCTTTGGCCTGCAGAAAATGTACTAGAATTCAAGCCAAGTGCAACTCAGTCGTAATGGGAAAGCGCTAGTCGCTGTGGCTCCAGTATTTGGAGGGCGAGGGAAATGCGCTTGTATGGGATGTGTCGTATGAAATGTCGGGGCGGGACATGCGTGGGCGCAGTGAATGCTTGAATTGGTGGGGCTGCGTGAGGCATCGCGTATTGCGCGTGTAGTGCTATGTGGCAGACCACTAAGGCGCCTCGTTTAAACTCTGGATATCACAGTATTTTGCCGGGCTGGCAAAACTTCTAGTGATACCGTGGCAAACGGTGTGCTTCAAATAATATCCAGTGATAGAAGAGACGGTAACGGCGAAAATGTTCTGCGACTTCCGTGCTAGAAGCTCCCCTGACAGAGGTGTGGGTCATGGCTAGTGGAACTGGTAACATTGAGAGTGTTGCGTGAACAGAGCATTCTGTGGAGTGGCGCGCAGTTTAGTGGGAGTGCAGCAGTGTGACTCGCTCATGGCTGCACTGTTTGGAACGTACAGGACGTGTGTTGCGTGCATGGGATGTGTCAAATGAAGGGTCGAGCCGCGACGTAGGAGTTAGCAGTGTGTGACGTGGCAAAAAGAAATGCGAGAATGATTTCGCCGCATTGGCGGAGGGGATCATAGTTTTACGTTGTGCGTGTTGTATGATGCGTTGATGGAGGTGTTGCCACGAGGAGAGGAACTGGAAACGTGCAGAGAGTTGCGTGAAAAGAAGATTCTGTGGAGTGGGGCGGAGCTTAGTTGGAGTGGAGCAGTGTGACTCGCTGATGGCTGCACTGCTTGGAACGTACAGGACGTGCGTTGCGTGCACGGGATGTGTCATATGCAGGGTCGAGCTGTGACATACAAGTTAGCAGCGTGTGACGTGGCGAAGAAAACTTCGAGAGTGATTTCGCCGCACTGGCGAAGGAGCTCGTGATGAGAGACAATGTTTTGCGTTGTGCGCGTTCTATGATGCTTTGATGGAGTTGTTGTCATGGCGAGCGAAGCTAAAAGGATGTAGAGATTTGCAAGAGCAGCATACGCCGAGCGCCGCGGAGTTTAGCAGGAGTGGAGTAGTGAGATTTGGTGACGGCTGCCCTGTTTGGAACGCACAGGACGTGTGTTGCGTGCATGGGATGTGTCATATGGAGGGTCGAACCACGATGTAGGAGTTAGCAGTGTGTGACTTCGCAGAGGGAACTGCAAAACTGATTATGCCGCGTTGGCAGAAGAGCTCGTGGTGAAGGACAATGTTTTGCGTTGTGCGTGTTGAAGCTGCGTTGACGGAGGTGTTGTCATGTCGAGTGGAACTAAACACGTGGAGAGATGTGCGTGAACAGAACATGGTGTAGAGCTGCGCGGAGATTAGTGGAAGTGGAGCAATGCGAGTGGCTGGGGACTGCCCTGTTTGGAACGTACAGGACGTATGCTGGGTACATGGGATGTGTCATATGAAGAGTCGAACCGCTACGTAGGAGTTAGCAGTGTGTGACGTGGAGAAGGGAACTGCAAGAAGGGTTTTGCGGCGTTGGCAGAGGAGCTCGTGGCGAGAGACAATGTTTAGCGTTGTGCGTGTTGAAGCTGCGTTGACGGAGGTGTTGTCATGGCGAGCGGATCTCGGAACATGCAAGGAGTTGCAAGAACAGCAGACTCTCTCGAGCGGCGCTGACTTTCGCACGATTGGAGCAATGTGATGTGCTGTGTTTGAAATGTGCAGGTGGTGCGTTGCGTGCGTGGAATGTGTCATATGAAATATCGAGCCGCGACGTACTAGTTTGCAGCGTGCGACGTGGCGGAGGGAGATGCGGGAATGACTTTGCCGTGCTTCCAGAGGGGCTCATGGTGAGAGACAATGTTATGCGTTGTGCGTGTTGGAAGCTCTTATGATGGTGTTGTCATGGCGAGCGGAACTGGAAACGTGGAAAGAGTTGCGTGAACAGAACATTCTGTGGAGCGGCGCGGAGTTTAGTGGAAGTGGAGCAGTATGAATCGCAGATAGCTGCCCTGTTTGGAACGCACAGGACGTATGTTGGGTACATGGGATGCGTCATCAGGGTCGAACCGCGACATGCGTGTTAGCAGCGTGTGACGTGGCGGAGGGAACCGCGATAATGATTTTACGGGTTCGTCAGAGGAGCTAATGGTGAGAAACAATGTTTTGCGATGTGCATGTTGGAAGCTGCGTTGATGGAGATGTTGTCATGGCGAGCGGAACTAGAAACATGCAAAGATTTGCAAGAACAGCACACGCTATCTCGAGCGGCGCTGAGTTTAGCGTGAATGGAGCAGTGTGAATCGCAGGTTGCTGAATTGTTTGGAATGCACATGCTGTGTGTTGCGTTTATGGAATGTGTCCTATATAGGCCAAGCCGCGACGTGCGAGTTAGCAGTGTTTGGCGTGACGAAGGGAACTGCGAGAATGATTTTGCGGCTTTGGCAGGGGAGCCCGTGGTGAGAGACAACGTTTCGCGCTGTCCGTGTTGTATGATGCTCCGATGAAGGTTTTGTCATTGCGAGCGGAGCTGGAGGCATGGAGAGATGTGTGTGAACAGAACAGTGTGTGGAGCGGCGTGGAGCTTAGTGGAAATAGAACAGTGCGACATGCTGATGGCTGCACTGTTTGGAATGTGCATGAGGTGTGTTGCGTGCATAGAATTTGTCATATGCAGGGTCGAGCCGCGACGCACGATTTAGCAGTGTGTGACGTGACGGAAGGAGCCGCGAAAATGATTTTGCCTCGTTGGCAGAGGAGCTGGTGGTAAGAGACAATGTTTTGCGTTGTGCATGTTGGACGTTGCGTTGCTGGAGGTGTTGTCATGGCGAGCGGGACTAGAAACATGCAAAGATTTGCAAGAACAGCACATTCGCTCGAGCGGTGCAGAGTTTAGTTGGAGTGGTGCAGTGTGAATTGCTGACGGCCGCCCTGTTTAGAAAGCTCAGGACTTGTGTTGGATTCATGGAATGTGTCATCCTGGAGGATCGAGCCGCCACACAGGAGTTAGCAGTGTGTGACGTGGCGGAAGGAACCGCGAGAATGATTTTGCCTTGTTGCCAGAGGAGATCGTGGTGAGTGACATCGTTTTGCGTTCTGCGTGTTCGACACTGCGTTGATGGAGGTATTGTGATGGCGAGTGTAACTAGAAACATGGAGAGTGGTGCATGAACAGAAGATTCTCTCAAGCGGCGCTGTGCTTAGTACGGGTGAAGTAGTGTGAATCGCTGATGATTGCACTGCTTGCAACGCACAGGACGTGCGTTGGGTACATGGGATGTGTCATATGAAGGTCCGATCCGCGACGTACGATTTAGCAGTGTGTGACGTGGCGGAGGGAACTGTGAGAATGAATTTGCGGCGCTGGCAGAGGACCTAGAGGTGAGAGACAATGCTTCGCCTCGTGCGTGTTGGATGCTGCGATGGCCGAGGTGTTATCATGGCGAGCGGAACTGGAGACATGAAGAGAGGTGCGTTAACAGAACATTCTGTGGAGCGGTGCGTGGTTTAGTGGGAGGGGAAGCAGTGTAACTCGCTGATGGCTGCCCTACTTGGAAAGCAAAGGACATGTTGGATATATGGGATGTGTCCTATAAAGGGTCGAACCGCGACGAACGAGTTAGCAGTGAATGACGTGGCAAAGTGAAGTACGGCAATGATTTTTCCGCGTTGGCAGAGGGGCTAGTGGTGAACGGCAATGCTTTGCATTGTGCGTTTTTGAAACTGTTTTAATGGAGTTGTTGTCATGACGAGCGAAACTGGAAACATGAAGGGAGGTACGTGAACAGAACAATCTGTGGAGCGGTGCGGGGTTTAGTGGGAGGGGAAGCAGTGTGAATCGCTGATCGCTGCCTTGCTTGGAACGCGCTGGACGTGTGTTGCGTGCATGCGTTGCGTTATATGAAGGGTCGAACCGCGACGTACGAGTTAGCAGTGTGTGGAGGGGCAGAATTGAACTGCGAGAATGAGTTTGCGGCGTTGGCGGAGAGGCTAGTGGTGAGACGTGATATTTTGCGATATGCGTGTTGGAAGCTGCGATGGTGGAGGTGTTGTCATGGCGAGCGGAACTAGGAACATGGGGACTGGTGCATGAACAGAAGATTCTCTTAAACGGCGCGGGGTTTAATGGAAGTGGAGTAGTGTGAATTGCAGATGGCTGCCTTGCTTGGAACGCGCCGGACGCGTGTTGGGTAGATGGGATGTGTCATATGAAGGGCCGAAACGCGACGTACGATTTAGCAATGTGTGATGTATGGACGGTAAGTGCGAGAATGGTGTTGCGGCGTTTGCGGAGGGGCTAGAGACATGATGTTTTGCGTTGTCCGTGTTGGGAGCTGCGATGGTGGAGGTGTTGTCATGGCGAGCGGAACTAGAGACATGAAAACTGGTGCATGAAGAGAAGATTTTCTCAAGCGGCGCGGGGTTTAGTGGGAGTGGAGCAGTGTGAATCGCTGATGGCTGCCCTGTTTGGAACGTACAGGACGTGTATTTGCGTGCACGAAATGCAGCATATGAAGGATCGAACCGAGACATAGCAGTTTGCAATGTGTGGAGTGGTGGAAGGTAACTGCAAGAATGATTTTGCGGCGTTGGCAGAGATCGTGGTGAATGACAAGGTTTTGCCTTGCGCATGTTGGAAGCTGCGATGGTGAAGGTGCTGTCATAGCTGGCGTAAGTAGAAACATGGAGACTGGTGCATGAACAGAAGATTCTCTCAAGCGGCGCGGGGCTTAGTGGGAGTGGGGCAGTGTGAATCGCTGATGGTTGCACTACTTGCAACGCACAGGACGTGTGTTGGGTATATGGGATGTGTCATATGAAAGGCCGATCCGCGACATACGAGTTAGCAGTGCGTGACGTGGCGGAGGGAACTACGAGAATGATTTTGCGGCGTTGGCAGAGATGCCAGTCGTGAGAAATGATGTTTTGCGATTGACATGGCGAGCGGAACTAGGAACATGGAGACTGGTGCATGAACAGAAGATTCTCTCAAGCGGCGCGGGATTAAGTAGGAGTGGAGCAGCGTGAATGATGGAGAATGGCTACCCTGTTTGGAACGCGAAGGACGTGTGTTGGGTGCATGGGATGTGTCATATGAAGGGTCGAACCGCGACGTACGAGTTAGCAGTGTGTGACGTGGCGAAGTGAACCAAAGCAATGATTTTGCGGCGCTGGCAGAGGGGGTAATGGTGAACGGCAATGCTTTGCATTGTGAGATTTTGAAACTGCGTTGGTGGCGTTGTTTTCATGACCAGCAAAACTGGAGACATGAAGGGAGGTACGTAAACAGAACAATCGGTGGAGCGGTGCAGAGTTCAGTGGGAAGGGAAGCAGTGTGATTCGCTGATGGCTGCCTTGCTTGGAACGCACAGGATGTGTGTTGCGTGCATGAGATGCGTAATATGACGGGTCGAACCGCGACGTACGAGTTTGCAGTGTGTGGAAGGGCAGAAGGAAGCTGCGAGAATGAGTTTGCGGCGTTGGCGGAGAGGCTAGTGGTGAGAGACAATGTCTTGCGTTATGCATGCTGGGAGGGTGCGTTGATGGAGGTCTTGTCATGGCGAGCGAAACTAGAAACATGAAAACTGGTGCATGAAAAGAAGATTTTCTCAAGCGGCGCGGGGTTTAGTGGGAGTGGAGCAGTGTGAATCGCTGATGACTGCCCTCCCGAATCGCGACATACGAGTTAGCAGTGTGTGACGTGGCGAAGTGAAGTACGGCAGTGATTTTGCCGCGTTTGCAGAAGAGCTAGTAGCGAGAGACAATGTTTAGCGTTGGAGCGTGTTTTGAAAAATCGCTGGTGGAGTTGTTTTCATGGCGAGCGGAACTGGAAACATGGAGAGAGCTAAGTGAACAGTGCTTTCTGTGGAGCGGCCCGGAGTTTGGTGGGAGGGGAAGCAGTGTGTCACTTGCTGATGGCTGCCTCGTTCGGAGCGCACAGGACGTGTGTTGCGTGAATGAGATGCGTCATATGAAGAGTCGAACCGCGATATACGAGCTAGCAGTGTGTGGAGTGGTAAAAGGGAACTGCGAGAATGATTTTGCGGCGTAGGCAGAGGAGTTAGTTGGACACATGGGATGTGTCACATGAAGGGTCGAACTGCGAAGTGCGCGTTAGCAGTGTGTGCCGTGGCGAAAAGAACTGTAAGAATGATTTTTGCCAGGTTTGCGGAGAAGCTCGTGATGAGAAAACAACGTTTTGAGTTGTGCATGTTGGATTGTGCTCCGATTGAGTTGTTCTCATGACGAGCGGCACTGGAAATATGGAGAGATTTTCAAAAACAGCACATGCTATCTCGAGCGGTGCTGAGTTTAGCGTGAGTGGAGCAGTGCGAATCTGTGATGGCTGCCCTGTTTGGAATGTGCAGAAAGTGCGTTGGGTGCATAGGATGTGTCCTACGAAAAGCCGAACCGCGACGTGCAAGTTAGCAGTGTGTGACGTGGCAGAGGGTAGTACAGCAATGATTTCGCCGGTGTGGCAGAGGGGCTAGTAATGAAGGACAATGTTTTGCGTTGTGCGTGTCGTATGGTGCGCTGGTGGAGGTGTTGCCATGGAGAGCGGAACTGGAGAAATGGAGTGAGGTGCGTGAACAGAACATTCTGTGGAGAGGCCCGAAGTTTAGTGAGAGCGGAACTGGAGAAATGGAGAGAGGTGCGTGAACAGATCATTCTGTGGAGAGGCCCGAAGTTTAGTGGGAGGCGAAGCAGTGCGACTCGCAGATAGCTGCCCTGTTTGGAACGCACAGGACGTATGTTGGATACATGGAATGCGTCATATGAAGGAACAAACCGCGAAATACGAGTTAGCAGCGTGTGACGTGGAGAAGGAAACTACAAAAATGATTTCGTTGCGTTGGTAGAGAAGCTCGCGGCGAGAGACAATGTGTTGCGTTGTGCATGTTGAAGCTGCGTTGACGAAAGTGTTGCCATGGCGAGTGGAACTAGAGAAAAGGAGAGGTGCATGAACAGCACATACTATCTCGAGCGGCACGGAGTTTTAGCAGGACTGGAGCAGTGTGAATCGCTGATGGCTGCCCTGTTTGGAACGTGCAGAAAATGCGCTGCGTGAATAGGATGTGTCCTATGAAGGGTCCAGCTGCGGCGTACGAGTTAGCAGTATGTGACGCGTTAGAGGGAACTGCGAGAATGATTTCGCCGCGTTGGCGGGGAAGACCGTGGTGAAGGACAATGTTCTGAGTTGTGCGTGTTGTATGATGCGTTGATGGTGGCGTTGTCATGGCGAGCGGCACTGGAATCATGGGGAGAGGTGCGTGGACAGAACATTCTGTGGAGCGGCGCCGAGTTTAGTGGGAGTGGCGCAGTGTGAATCGCTGGTGACTGCTTTGTTTGAAACGGGCAGGAAGTATGTTGCATGTATGCGATGTGTCCTATGAAGGGCCGAGCCGCGACATACAAGTTAGCAGTGTGTGACGTGTCAGAGGGAACTGCGAGAACGATTTTGCCGCGTTGGCAGAGGATCTCGTGACGAGGGTTAAGGTCTTGCGGTTGTGGGTGTTGTATGGCATTCTGATGGAGGTGGTGTCATGGCGAGCGGAACGTGAGATATGGAGAGGGTTGCATGAACAGAATATTAGCGGAGTGGAGCAACATCAAAGTAAAATAGCAATAATATTTGTGGCTTCCTTGTTTGGAACGTGCAGAAAGTGCGTTGCATATACGCGATGTGTCATATGGAAGGTCGAGTCGCGACGTACGAGATTGCACTTTTGACCTTGCAGACGCCACCCCCAGTATGACTTTTCCGCGTTGATGGAGGGGCTAGTGGTGAGAGACAATGTGTTGCGTTGTGCGTGTAGGAAGCTGAGTCGTTGGAGGTGTTGTCGTGGCGCGCAGAACTGGACACATATTCATGGCTGCAGGAGCATTGCATTGGCCTCACGCGGATCGCAGTTCCGTCGAAGTGGAACACCATGAATTGCTGATGACTGCAGTGTTTGGAACGTGCAGGAGGTGTGTCGGGTGTGGAGGGCTGTGTCGTATTGAAGGGTTGGGGCACGGCGTCCAAGTTGGCTGTCTGTTACGTGGAAGATGGAACTGCAAGGACGATTTCGCCGCGTCAGCAGAGGAGCTGGTGGTGAGAGATAATGTTTTGTGTTGTCTGTGTTGGGAGGTGCGTTAATGGAGGTGCTGCAATGGCGTGCAAAGCTGGGCAGATAGATACATGGAAAGGGTGTTCGGAGCCGTACAAGAGTTCCAGGGTAATGGAATGTACTTAGAGTGAATCAGCAATATTGGCTATGTTTGCCCTGTTTGGAATGTGCAGGAAGTGCGCTGCTTTCATGGGATATTTCGTATGAAAGGGTCGCGGCGCAGCATGTATTGACATAGTGAATGCTTGAATCGGGGCTGCTTGTGATTTTTGTCTCCTCGTTGGTCGGCATCTGCAGGGCAAGTGCAGAGGCGTTTGCGTGTGCATCTACTCTGCATGTTGGTGCGGTTCAATTTGTGAAATGACACAAATGTTTTTGGCACAATTTTCCGTGGTATGAACGCGGTGTATGTGATAATTAGAAACACGAGTTTGTTGTGTGTTATGACTTGGAAACCGCGATGTGATGACGTGTTTGTGAGGGCTTTGTTCTTTGCTGCGGGTGAGGTAGCGCGCATTGCGCGGTCTGTGGTATTGTGTGACAGACCCCTACGGCGCTTTGGCTAATCTCTGGATAGCGCAGTATTTTGTCGACCTGGCAGAGTTTCTAGTGATGACGTGTCGAACGATGCGCTTCAATTGATGGCACCACGTTGGTAGAGGAGTTGGCGACAGGCAAGTTTTTCCGTTGTCTGTACTGGACGCTGGCGATGAAGGTGTTGCTATAACCAAGAAAACTAGGAGAATGGAGTGGGTTGCGGAAAAAGTGCATTGTGTGGACCGGGGTGCATTTTTGTTGGAGTGAAGCAACATGCATCGATGCATTGTTTGGAGCGTCCAGGAGGTTCGTTGGATTATATTCGGTTCGTGAATAACCTTGGCTTGAAGTCGTTGCTTGTTTGTGTCTACCTTGTATTCGGCCTTACTGTGGACCCGCGGTGCATAAGGAACATTTGGTTTCACAGTGGTATCTTTATGTTTTTATTTGCAACGCCGTTGTTTCGCAAGCCCGTACGCCATGCGAAAAACAGTCCTTCTTGTTCGAGCTTGCACCTTTGAGCTGTAATTTTATCAGAACTTTGAAGAGAAGTAGTTTCCAATGATCATGTAGTTCAAATTTTCTTTCGAGTTGCCACAGTTTCATTCTTTTGGAAACAGATTCTTGCTTAGCAGCTATATTTACCTTATGATGTGGCCAGCGTTAATCTAGTTTTTATAACCGTGCGGCTCGGTGGATCAGTGCTGCCTTTTTCTGCTACTTGAATACCGCAGGATGGCATATAACAGTACGCTGAAATACGAAAGGGGTTCCAAGGTAGCATCGTAAGCTGCTGCAAACCACCCACGAAACTTGCGCGTTCCCTCGGTCCCTGGTTTATCCTATGCAAAGGATTCGACTTACGAAGATGAAAGGCCATTTCATCAAACAAACGTCAAGACCAACCATCAAATTTCTTCGACATTTCAGAACTAGTAGTAGTTGCCACGCACAAAGGCACCTTAGACGTTCAGAAAGCCAGATAAGTGGACTGCACTGCAACTCGTCTCAGACGGTTCCTGGGTCGGGAGTGTTGTATCAAATCGTGGCATTTCTGTCTGTTGAGCGTGTTTTGCTTTTTCAGTTCCAGTCCGTCGCAGCTAGTACCCACCTTGATGGCCGTTCCTTTCCCGCAGCACGAAGCGTGATGATTTCGTTTGTACTGCCTATGCTGTTACAATTTACGATCATACAGAGCATGCTGTGCTTGTCGACAGGTGATGCACATGCGGACGGTCGATGCTCGCAGAAGCTGTGAGACGTGACTGCCCAGATAAAACTACAAAATTCCTTTGCCGCTGTCCTAGTTCTAGATGTCTTGCAACAGTGACGCGTTTACCAGGTAGGCTACTTTTCGAAAGTGCAGCTGCTGCTTTGTTCCATTGGCGTCGGCGACACTTTGTACCTCGGGCTCGACCAGATATAAATTGCAGATTTTGCGTCCGCTTTGCAAGGCTAGAATGCTTGCCTTGAGCCACTCTAATGCGTTTCCTACTTTAGAAATGACGTTCAGTTAGTGCGTGCCCACTTATTCAAAGAAACGTTGCTTGCTGTTGCTGAGGTGAGCGTGTTACAAAGCTCATAGACGTGGAAATTAACGGAGTTGGGCGCTTAACGCTGCTAATAGTCTCTCCGGCAACAACATGTACATTGCGCGCATCATAAGGTTCTGTTCATGGATCCCCATGTGCCAATACGCTAGACATATATCTTTCTTCCCACGGACTCGCAAACGGCCTTCACATCGTGCTATCTGCATTCATGCATGCACTGTAATTCCATCGACTCATTTTCCGCGGTAACTGGATCTTCACTATTCCACGCCTGCTTGGCAGCTCAAATGCATGCGATTTTTTGCAACGTTTCGTAATGCGCTGGGAGGCTGCAAACAGCTCTCTCTCAAAGCGCCTTGAAAGCCTACACAAGATAAAACTTTGGTTCGCGAAGTAGATCTCCGCTTGCCCTTTTGATACTCAGCTGAACTCGCTTTGTGTGGTCAGTTCATGTAAATCCAAATGAGCCATCCAGAACATTTATCTGAGGCAGGTAGCTTAAACAATAACACAAATTTGAGAAACTGCGTTTTGCCCTTGTTGGCTAATGTCAACAACTACGTGTCTTGATCGCACTAGAGCTGAGCTGCAGTTTCCCTTTTCTCCAGTGTAGTCAATAATTTTAAATATGTCCTTGTGCCTGAGCAGTAGCGTAACGATTTTCTCTCTCCAAAACACTACGCTGCGAATATAGGAGCGCGTGAGTGCATTTTTTTTTACATGGCTCAAAACTGCTGTAGTTAAATTATTGTTGCTGGTGCACAAAGATGATTTGAAACCGATGCGCCATCTTTATTATGCGCTACGTCTTAATTTTGTCTCTTCCCTCGTTTTCAGTGAGTTCATGAGCTAGACGTGAAAGCTTGCTTCTTAACGCCTTAGGCTACAACACAATCTACTGTGATAATGCTGATGAGCTCTACGTGCATCGGGAAACTTTGCTCCGACGCCCTTGTGACAGTCGTGCCTGTTTTCATTCAGCTGTGTTAAAGGAAGTGCTGTGACGGTCGCCGGGATATCACTTGAAGACAGGGAGAAAGTTGTTCTCATTGGAGTAGGCGCAAGCTGTTAAAGAACAGTGCAGCGTCATGTTTCACTAACCCCAAGAGTATTGGTTTCATGTGTGTGGTAGAAGGCCAGTGCCGTCACGCTGGTTGCTTCATTCGTGCGCAGCGCTCGGCAGGTTCCCTGATCCTAGAAACAAAAGCGCAGCCCGAAGTACCGAACTTTCCACGCTGGCAGGAAACACACTAATTTTTCATACTATGCTTTAAATTTCCCGCCACAAATTTTGTAGGATATGTCTAGCTCACTGTGAAATCAGAGTGTGTATCTGAGGGCAAATGTGTATTATCATGGGTTCAGCACGGTGCTTTACAGTTCCTTGCAATAGCGGCTTGGTGATATGGGTCTCCGCCCAATGGCGGTATGACTTTCTGTAGCTGATACGGATACTAAAGATGGCCAGGTCAGACCCTCTTGTGCTTGCTGAAGCTTTTGTTTTGTGTAAAAATATCACGGCGCCTCTGAGCATGCTGAATGATGGCTGACGCTCCATGCTTTTCCCGGTGCTTTGCCATGTTTTTCTATAAAAGCATTACGCTGTCCCTATAGAGTCTTCGCTAGCATAGCCTTGCCCTTCATGGTACATTTAATGCCTTTTAAGTCAGTTTATTTGACATGCAGCTGCTGTTTGCTCAATTAAATTCCTATAGATACCAGGCTCTTCCTTGCTTGAAAGCAAGTGTGTTCACCTGGCAACGGAGCGTTTCTTGCTGGCTGGTTGCACTTGCATAACTTTCTGTGGGTTGTATTGGAACCTAATGCAAATATGGACTGCGGTCGTTCAAGAGAGCGGAGTATGCAAAGTACTCACTATTTCGGATCAGCTTTACGTATTCACTAATTTGCATTGCTTTGGAAAGCTTGTATGTCGCATGAATTCCCCGTTTAATATTCGGTATTTAGCTGGCGTCTCTGATGTGAAATGAAATATCCCGATACCAATATAGACCGAAAAATTTTGAGCATAGTGGCAAGCTGCTTTCTATTGGCACCAAAGGCAGGTGGAATGCTCTTGCAATAATGCGAGAAGCTAATGTACTTGTTCAGCACGTGCAACTAGTCAGGCATTCTTCTGTGATGCGGAAAGCTATTTCTTTACTTACGCTGTTTTGGCTTTTTGAAATTGTCTGTAGAGAACAGCACTTGGCTATATTAACTGCGTGACCACATGCGTGTAAAGCAATTAGCAGTGCTGATCACACTTCATGTTTGTTGCAGAGACCTCTGCCTTTATCGCGAACCCTTTGAGCAACGGAATAAAAGGAAGGCGGCGGTTGCTAGGCAAGCTGGTATATCGTAAACAAAGTCTCTGTTGAGATTTTTCTGACTTCTTAATTAGTGTTCAAAATCTCGCGATCAAATGTTCATTTGAAGCTTTGTCGGTTGTTAGCGTGTGGTTTGCGAGCCGAAAATATAGTGTCGGAATGGTGTCAAGGCTCTGTTCAGATGGTGCGCTACGTGCGACATGCACGAAGTGGAGCCAGCTACAGTCTAACATCAAGCAAGCTTTTGTACTGGTTTTTGAAGTGTACGGCTGAAACACTATGTACTTAGTTCTGCTAGGCTTGCTTCCGTGTGCACTGAAGAGGGAAAATGAACTCTTGACGGAGAAGTGCATTCGACTACGCCAGGATTGTGTAACAACTGTTCTGGGCGCAGCAGCTCTGCCCATTGCGGGAATCAAAGGCCCAAATGCTTCAATTTTTAAAAATCAATTGGAAGCAACGAAAGCGGCACAAGTTAAGACACTGGCTCGAATGATGCTTTGTACTTTTTGAAATAGTAGTCTCGCCACCACTTCAGTATTTGCTATTCGACTGTCGATTTTTTCCTGAGAGCGCACCACTACATGCAAGGCATTCAATTTTTGAATAGCCTTAAACAAAATGCGGATTTTGTGGTTCATCTTCGCATTCACTTTAAGTTGCCAGTTCTGTTTCCTGCATTTCAACCGTGCAGCGGTGCATAGACAATTGGAGTTTCGTGATTTGTGAATAAGATGCAGCATAATCAGTTGCTTCTCTATGAGCATCGTGTGGATAAAATTGACTTTGAATGCTTTGCGTGACCGCTTGCGAGCGGGCGTTAACTGACTCAAATCACACCAGCACTGCAGGACTGCATGTCGTTGATGCTGACTTAGTGAAACTGTTGGATACTTATTGTACCTGTTCTACTACTGTGTGTGAGCTTTGAAGTGTAGATAAGGCTTGATACAGGCGAAAGCAAGTGACTGTCTGTGTGTATGTGTTACTTATGGGAGGACAGTTCAATTCCGTTTTATTGCGATACTGCCCTTAATGTCGTGGAGTCTCCTAGGAACAAAGTTGTGTCTTTAGCTAGTGCGTTAAGCGTATATTATCATCTAGACTGTTTTGCTGGTCGTTGTGCGTGCAGCTTGCTTTGGCTCATTCAGTGTGCCTCCAATATGATCCGTCAGGACGGGTCAGGGGCAAATTGGCTGGTAAGCTACTTTGCTGAAAGATGGTATGTCACATTCTTTCAGCTTTCATTTTCTTCAGAAGAATCAGTCCTAGCAGCGGTTTGGCGTGTGACTAGCCTTTGTTATGTGAAAAACAGTGCAAGCTATTTTCAGCACAAGCAATCCCCCCATTAACTACATGCTTCGACATCTACAGCTCTAGCGAACTTATGGACGCTCTGATTTCAGTCCCACTTCTTACACAACGATTGTATTGCAAAGCTTAATGGCTAAGAGCAATTTGCAATCAAGCCTTACGTTAAATTACGCCAATACCAGCAAGTCCGTTGTAAAGCGTAGTCCCGTTTGCTGGCTCACGTGCAGCAAATTCTGCACTGAGCAGTCTAAACTCACACTTTCACGAATATGATTATGTCTATTTGAATCACACTCTCAGCTGTAAATAACGCTTTACTCGAATTACGTTTTTTTGGTGGCTTGTAGATTTTGAGAGCTACCTTTTCCACGCTGTGCGTTGCAACGGAAAGTAGTTTAATGGCCGTCGTTGTTCAATGATCTGATGCGGCCGAATGCTGCTGCAGCGCGTTGTACATCTGATACACAATAACTGCGTACTGCGATGCTGGGCATGCTGGGAAAGAGTATATGCCTGCATCATTCTGGTGGTGGGTGTGCTCTTGTGTGATGCGCTAGGGTAAAGGCGCCAGGACTACTGAGGATTTTTGCCGTTGTGCAAGTTTTCTGCATGCATGTGTCGACACCGCACTCTGTGCTACGGTCTTTACGAAAGCTGCACAAGGTACACACGGTTTCAAAGCAGACAAGATGGGCTATCCGTCAACGTTTGGGCGTGGCGTCAGGCGACCTTGCTGCACATAATGTGACAGATAAGAGCCGCAGTGGAGTTCGTACAGCTTCTTTGAGGTCGTGCAATGAAGATTTCGCAGGCACCTTGCCTTGCGGAGCAGTGCATGACCTCACGACAAGCAGCCTGCCGCACGGCTTTGCTTGAGTCGAGTCCCGTACAATGGTTGACCTGTACAGTCGCGTGTTAGTTTTCTGCAATGCCAGCGGCTGCGTGGCGTACACATCTACATGAGCTGCCCCTTTGAGTCACTTTTGCTAGCAGGCCATTGCAATTGCGCATGAAAGCTGCGTCAACGACCTCAGGAAGTCAGTTTGACAAAACCGGCGAGGTAGTGGTTCGCTTGGTGTAACAAAATTCACGGCGCAGTTTGAGTCCTGTTCCTGCTCACATTTGCGATTATGAGGATGCTTATGTGGACTGCTTTCTCAGTTACAGTTACCGCGTTACCTTAGGTGTGTTTTTGTTACTCAAACGTTCTTTTCGGTAGTACGT
>NW_013654319.1:0-7500 GCF_000499385.1 Eimeria necatrix
TATGCATGCATGCAAACGCATGCAAATGCATGCATGCATGCATTTGCATGCATGCATGCATGCATTTGCATGCATGCATGCATGCATTTGCATGCATGCAAATGTGTTTGTTTGGAGCAGCTGGCCGAGAGCGCGGGAGCAGGCGAACTGTATATACAGTGTGCATTGCATTTCGATGTGTTGTTCATTTCTGTTCATTTATTTCCATTTCTTTCCATTTCTTTCCATTTCTTTTCATTTATTTTCATTTATTTTCATTTATTTTCATTTATTTTCATTTATTTCCTTTAATTCTTTTAATTCGTATAGGAGCCCCTGCATGCATGCGCAAACGCATGCATGCAACTGCATGCGTGGTTGCCGTTGGAGTGTCTGTACGGCCAGTTGGCTTCTATGCGGGGAAAGACCCCCAACTCGCACTTGAAGCTTCGTTTGCCCAAACAGCAGCAGCAGCAGCAGCAACAGCAGCAGCAGCAGCAGCAGCAGTGGCAAGAGCAGCAGCAGCAGTGGCAAGAGTAGCAGCAGCAGTGGCAAGAGTAGCAGCAGCAGTGGCAAGAGTAGCAGCAGCAGTGCGCGGCTATACGCTGCAGCAGATTGGTAGCTAGCTGTTCTTATTGGTAGCTAGCTGCTGCTAGAGGTAGCTAGCTGCAGTGAAGGAGTAGCTAGCTGCAGCAAAGTGCTGGCTACCTGCCGTAGCTAGCTGACGCTTCGAGATAGCTAGCTGCTGTTGAGACTTCGCTGGCTGCAGCTACCACTGGCTAGCTGCAGCAAGGTGCCAGCTAGCTGCAGCAGAGTGCCAGCTTGCTGCAGCAAAGTGCCAGCTAGCTGCAGCAAAGTGTCAGCTAGCTGCAGCAAAGCTAGCGATTGGCTAGCTAGCTGGAGTTGGCTAGCTGCAGCTAGCTAGCCCTTAGCAGCAATTTGCATTTATTACGAGGGCCCGTGTCCTTGGGGCTGCATGCGCATGCATATATTTAAAAAGATGAAATAAACAAATAAAGTATTTATGAAACATCATTATAAAATGTACTTCTCATGCAACCCTCTTTATGCAGATAGCGGCAATATAGGTGTCATGTAGGGTTTAGGGTTTAGGGTTTAGGGTTTAGGGTTTAGGGTGGGCAGGTGATTGGGCTGCTGCAAAGCGCTGGGGGCCCGAGCCGCACGCCCTCTAAACCCTAAACCCTAAACCCTTGCGGGTGCAGCTCTTGTAAACCCTAAACCCTTGCGGGTGCAGCTCTTGTAAACCCTAAACCCTTTCTTAACACTAAACCCTCCCGAAGCCCTCAAACCCTCCTCAAACCCTCAATCTGACTTCTTTGCCGAAGACTTGACTTCAGAAGAAACGCCAAACAGGCTCAAATGCATAAATTAGGGTTATAATTATAATTTAAAATATAATTCTAATTTAGAGATTTATATTTTAAGTTAAAATTATATTTTAAATTAGAATTGTATTTGTGGGGGTAGAGAATTGCTGCTAAATGCGCCTGTATAGTTCTAGGCAACTGCAGGCAACTGGCTCTTGTGGCTGCTTGCTGCTGCTGCTGCATTTTCTGCGTTAATGGCCCTTTTTTAGAAGACAAAAAGATGTTTAAAAATCAAATATTTCAAAATAATGAAATTATTTATTTTTAATATCTCAGAATAGCGTTTTAAACATCCAAAAGAGAAGGACGAGCAGCTCCTGCGAGGTCACCGCTGCACCAGTGGACCACGGGAACTGCTTGGGGTTGGTGGGGCTGTTTTTCCCGTTTTTATTCCATTCAAATGAAGAAATATAAACCCTTTGCATTTATTTAATGATAATTCATTCAAATATTTCCATTTAGCTGCAAAAAGAGAAAGTTTTCATTGCTCCTGCAGCCCCCAGTCTATCTGGCGGCAGCGGTCTTGGGTCTGCTGCTGCTGCTGCAGCAGCAGCTGTTGCTGCAGCGCGAATTGCATTTAATATTCCTCTTTTTCCATTATTCCCCTTTTGGGGTTTTAAATATATAAAACTGAAAAGTACCTTTGAGGAACTCCGCGCCCGCCGCCAGCCGATCACGCCCGGGCATGCCGGCGGTCTGCAGCTAGGGTTTAGGGTTTAGGGTTTAGGGTTTAGGGTTTAGGGTTTACACGATGGAAGAAGCCGAAGACTGCACAGATAAGGCAGCCCAGCTTTTTGCTGCTTACGGGGGGGCCCCCTGGCAGCAGCAGCTGCAGAAGTGGGCCCTGCTTGCAGGCAGCGAGACTGCAGTCGCTGTGCTAAACTACCAGGTAGGGTTTAGGGTTTAGGGTTTAGGGTTTAGGGTTTAGGGTTTGGGCTGAGGGTCTAGGGTTTAGCTCGCAAGTTTAAGGTCCTAAAATTAGGCGTATTAGGGGGGACTTTTAGGGTGCTGAAAGTGGTGAAAAAAAGCCCGCTGCTGCTGCGCTGATGCTCCTGCTGCTGCCGCTGCTGCTGCTGCTGCTGCTGTTGCTGCTGCTGCTGCCGCTGCTGCTGCTGCTGCTGCTGCTGCCGCTGCTGCTGCTGCTGCTGCTGTTGCTGCTGCTGCTGCCGCTGCTGCTGCTGCTGCTGCTGTTGCTGCTGCTGCTGCGTTAAGAGACAGCTCTGTGCTCGAGTTTGCTGCTGCTCGTTGCTGCCTGTGGACTGCAGTGTGAGGTCTCTGAGAAGCTGTCCTTTGCTGCCTTTCGGGACGAAGCAACTGCAGCAGCAGCAGTGCTGCAGCAGCTGCTGCAGCAGCGAAAGCAGGATCCTCAAGAGACCGCAGTTGTTCTGTAAGAACTGCTGCAGCATCTGCTGCTGCTGCTACTGCCGCTGCTGCTGCCACTGCCGCTGCTGCTGCTGCTGCTGCTGCTGCTGCTGCTGCTGCTGCTGCTGCTGCTGCTGCTGTGGCTGCTGCTGCTGCTGCTGTGGCTGCTGCTGCTGCTGCTGCCGCGAATGTGGCTGCTGCTGTTACTGCTGTGGCTGCTGCTGCTGCCGCTTTGGCTGCTGCTGCTGCTGCCCTAGCTCTTAGCAGTACCCAGGCTGCAAGCTCTTCAGCCGCAGCATCGCTGCTGCTGCTGCTGCTGCTGCTGCTGCTGCTGCAGGAGCCTGTCTCGCGAAACTGCCTTCTTGTCTTGCTTCTTCGGGTGTCTCCTTGCTGGAGTCCCTGCAGTCCCCTTTCCTCCTTCCCGAGTTTCTTGTGCTGCTGCACCGCAGCAGCAGCAGCTGCAGCAGCAGCTGCAGCAGCTGCTGCAGCAAGCCCCCACTCCGTGGCTAGTCCTCACCGATGACTTGGCCATGTCCGCCAGATCCTAAACCCTAAACCCTAAACCCTAAACCCTAAAGCCCGAACTCTAAACCCTAAACCCTAGGCGCTTAGCCCTAAAGCCTAAACACCCTGCAGCGAAAATCAATCCCTAGCCCTAAACCTTCGAGCTGCTGCTGTTGCTGCTGCTGCTGCTTTTGCTGCTGCTGCTGCTGCTGCTTGCTGTCCAGGAGGGAGGCAGCTCGCTCCTGCAGGGAAGGAGTCGAGGCTCTTGATATAACGGCTGCGGTAAAGCAGCAGCTGCAGCAGCAGCGGCAACAGACCAGCAACAGCAGCAGCAACAGCAGCAACAGCAGCAGCAGCAGCAGCAGCAGCAGCAGCATTGCTTTGCTGCAGCTATCCTCAGGGTCCACTGGGCAGCCCAAGTGCTGCGCCATTTCCCACGGGGCCCTTCTCTGGTCTTTGCATTTGAACTTGAGGCTAGGCAACTGGACTAACTGCAGCAGCAGCAGCAGCAGCAGCAGCAGCAGCAGCAGCGGCAGCAGCAGCTGCTGCTGCATTCCTTGCACAGCTCCTTCTCCGGCCTACACAGACCTCATGCTGCAGCAGCACGAAATCCAAAAAGCCCTCACGGGGCAAAGGGTAGCTGCGCTCAGCTGGCTGCCTCTCTTCCACGATATGGGGTCTGCTGCTGCTGCTGCTGCTGCTGCTGCTGCTGCTGCTGCTGCTGCTGCTGCTGCTGCTGCTGCTTCTGTTGCTGCTGCTGCTCCTCTGGCTGCTTCTGGCGCTTCTGCTTCTGGCTCTGCTTCTACTGCTTCTGCTCGTGCTGCTGCTGCTGCTGCTTCTGGTGCTTCTGCTGTTGGTACTGCTGCTGGTGCTACTGCTGCTGCTGCTGCTGCTGCTGCATGTGATGCTTGCTGCTGCTTTTTTCTGTTTTGTTTGTTTCCGCTTTTTGCTTATTTATTTATTTATTTATTTATGTACTTCTTTATTTTTTAACTTATTTATTTATTTATTTATGTATTTATTCATTTATTTATTTATTTATTTATTTTCATTATTTTTTTCTTTTTTTATTTTTTTAGTCTTTTAGGCTTCGCAGCAACTTCTTTACTCTTCGGCCTTTCTCTTTTTCTCCTCCCCACAAATCTTTTCTCGGGGGCCCCCCATCTTTGGCTGGGGGCCCTTTCTGCATGCAAAGTCCAGCTCTCGGGGGGCCCCGACTTCGCCTTCAAACTCGCAGCAAAACGCAGACTCGCAGCAGCAACAAGTACCCAAAAGGGGGCCCCAGGGGGCCTCCCAGGGGGCCTCCCAGGGGGCCCCCCAGGGGGCCCCCCAGGGGGCCCCCCAGGGGGCCCCCCAGGGGGCCCCCCAGGGGGCCCCCCAGGGGGCCCCCCAGGGGGGCCCCCAGGGGGCCCCACAGGGGGCCCCGCAGCAGCCCTCAACGGGGGCCCCGCAGAGGGCACCACGGAGTACCCCGAGGGGGGCCCCCTGGGGGCCCCCACAGGGGCCCCCCAGGGGGCCCCCAAGGTGGCCCCCTGGGGGGCCCCTAAGGGGGCCCCCTGGGGGGCCCCCAAGGGGGGCCCCTGGGGGGAAGCGCTGGACTTGAGTGGAGTGCATACTCTGATTTGCGGCTCGGAGCCCATAAACCCTCAGACTTTTGCTCTCATGGATCTTGTAAACCCTAAACCCTAAACCCTAAACCCTAAACCCTAAACCCTAAACCCTAAACCCTAAACCCTGGTCCCTAAATTCAAAACTCGCGGGCCGTTTGCGGGCTCTTCAAAGGAAAGGCGACACTGCAGCAGCAGCAGCAGCAGAGTGCAGGCTGCAGCTGGGCACATACATGTTCGTTTTCGTGCTGCTGCTGCTGCTTTTACCGTGACTGCTGCTGCTGCTGCTGCTGCTGCTGCTGCTGCTGCTGCTGCTGCAGGCTTTCAGGGGCTGTGGGCTGAATCCAGAGTCCCTTGTTGCTGCTTACGGCTTAGCAGAGCACTGCCTTGCTGTCACAGACCGCCGCCGCCGTCGCTGCAGCAGCAGCAGCAGCAGCAGCAGCAGCAGCAGCAGCAGCAGCAGCAAAGGCTGCTGCTTCCTCCCCCTGGAGCCTCTGGTTCAGAGGTTTAAAGCTGCAGATCTCGAAAGGGTAAATGCTGCACTGCAACTGTCTCTTTAAGTGTCTCCTGGGGGCCCCCTGAGGGCAATGGGGGCCCCAAAGGGGGCCCCCCAAGTACCCAAGTGGGGCCCCCAAGGCCCAATAGGGGGCCCCCAGAAGCCCAAAAGGGGGCCCCCCAAGCCCAAAATAGGGGCCCCTTTAAGTGGCTCCTCACTTTTAAAGACTTCTTGAGAAGTGCTCCTTTAAAGGCCCTTTTTGGGGCCCCTTCTAGTACCCTTTTTTGGGGCCTCTCCTTGTGGGGCCCCACATTGTGGGGCCCCACCTCAGGGCCCCCTTGGGGGCCCCCTGGGGGCCCCCTTGAGGGTCTTTGGGGCTATTGGGACTCACCGCTGCTCAGGGGCCCCCACATGAGGGGCCCCTAAGCAGCACTGACTTGAGCAGCCTTCGGGGGCCCCGGGGGCCCCCGCAGGGACCTCCAAGGGGCCCCCAAGGGGCCCCCAAGGGGCCCCTGAGGGGCCCCCTGGGGGCCCCCCTGGGGGGCCCCCAAGAGACCCCCAAGGGGCCTCCAAGGGGCCCCCAAGGGGCCCCCAAGGGGCCCCCAAGGGGCCCCCAAGGGGCCCTTCTGTGTGAGTCTTTGTGTTGTTTGTGTTGCATTGTGGTTAATATCTTTTGTCTCTTTTATCTTCTTTATTCTTTTGTGTCTTTTGTTTTTCTTTTTTTTTCTTTTTTTTTTATTTTTTAAAAAAGATTTGCTGCGCTGCAGGGAGTTGCTGTTGCTGCTGACGAAGGAGACGCAGCAGCAGAGACGCGCGCCCTCGTCAGCTGCGGCCCGCCCAATTACGGGGTTTACAGTAAGCAGCAGCAGCAGCAGCAGCAGCAGCAGCAGCAGCAGCAGCAGAGCAGCAGCAGAGCAGCAGCAGCAGAGCAGCAGCAGCAGAGCAGCAGCAGCAGCACAGCAGCAGCGCGAGTTTATTGTGTACATCGCACTCTTTTCTGTCCGCGCCAGCCTTTCTCCCATGAATCCCCGCTGCCCCTTTCTTGCTGCTGCTGCTGCTGCTGCTGCTGCTGCTGCTGCTGCTGCTGCTGCTGCTGCTGCTGCTGCTGCTGCTGATGGTGGACCCGGAGAAGGGGCTGCCGCTGCCGCCCGGGCGAGTGGGCGAAATTTGTGTGTCTTCGCCAGCTCTTATGAGTGGCTATTTGGGGGCCTCTGAAAACAGCAGCAGCTTCTTGTGGCTTCCTGCTGCTGCAGCAGCAGCAGCAGCGCCAGCAGCAGCAGCAGCAGCAGCAGCAGGGGCACCAGCACCAGAAGCAGCAGCACCAGCAGCAACACCAGCGCCAGAAGCAGCAGCAGCAGCAGCAACACCAGCACAAGTACCAGCAACAGCACCAGCAGCAGCAGCAGCACCAGCAACAGAAGCAGCAGCACCAGCAGCAGCACCAGCAGCAGCAACAGCAGCAGCAGCAGCAGCAGCAGCAATTCGGTTTCTTCGAACTGGAGACCTGGGTTTTGTGTGGCAGTCGGAGCTGCTGCTGACGGGGAGAATAAAGGAGACCCTAAAAGTGGGGGGCAGGTCTGTGAGTGCCCAGACAGTGGAAGCTGCTGCTGCTGCTGCTGCTGCTGCTGCTGCAGCAGCAGCAGCAGCAGCAGGCAAGCCCCAGGTCCTCGTGAGGACGCATGCATGCGCAGCTTTTCCTTTAGAAACAGCAGAAGGAGAAAAAGTGGGGCTGGCTCTGGAGACAGAAGCAGCAGGTAATTTATTTTAATTTATTTTAATTTAAATTAATTTAAATTAATTTAAATTAATTTAAATTAATTTTATTTTGTTTCAATTCCAATTCTTCTTTAAAAACATTTAAAGGGCCTCTTTCTTTTTATCTTTTTGTCTCTTTTGTCTTTTTTTTTTCTTTATTTGCCTCTACTTTTTATTTATCTTTTTATTTATCTTTTTTATTTATTTGTCTTTATTTATTTGTCTTTTTATTTTTCTTATTTTTCTTTTTTTGTCTTTTTATTTTTATCTCTGCAAGGCAGAAGCGCCTGTGCTGCAGCAGAGGCAGCAGCAGTCGTTGCCGCGTGCTGCTGCTCTTCCATTTGCTGCTACTCTTGCTGCTGCTGCTGCTGCTGCTGCTGCTGCTGCTGTTCAGCTGCCGAGTATGGCG
>NW_013654319.1:22500-29238 GCF_000499385.1 Eimeria necatrix
TGTTTCTGCTGGTGCTCTTGCTGCTGCAGCTTGATTTGCTGCTGGTGCTACTCTCCTCGTGCTGCTGCTGCTAGTGTTGCCGCCCTACTTGCTGCTGCTGCTGCTGCCCACCCGCCGCTGCTGCTGCTGCTGCCGACCCGCTGCTGCTGCTGCTGCTCACCCGCCGCTGCTGCTGCTGCTGCCGACCCGCCGCTGCTGCTGCTGCTGCCGACCCGCTGCTGCTGCTGCTGCTGCTGCTGCTGCTGCTGCTGCAGGTGCTGGGTCACTCGTTCGCGCCGGCGGTGTGCGGGCACGACGTGGTGAAGCAGGGTTTGCTGCTGCAGCTGGCGGGGGGCCGTTTGCTGCAGCAGCAGCAGCACAGAGTGCGGGGGGACATCCACGTGCTGCTGGTGGGAGACCCAGCAGCAGGAAAGTCGCAGCTGCTGCGGTTCGCGCTGCGGCTGCTGCCGGGGGCGGTCAGCAGCACGGGCCGCGGCAGCAGCGGCGTGGGGCTGACTGCAGCAGTGACTGCAGCAGACGCAGCAGAGCCAGCAGCAGCAGCAGCAGCAGCAGCAGCAGCAAAGCGCGTCGAAGCAGGGGCCATGGTCTTAGCCGATAAATCCCTTATTTGCATCGACGAGTTCGACAAAATGCAAATCCAAGACAGAGTCGCCATCCACGAAGTCATGGAGCAGCAAACGGTGACAGTCGCCAAGGCCGGCATCTACACCACCCTCAACGCCAGGTAGCTAGCTAGCTAGCTAGCTAGCTAGCTAGCTAGCTAGCTAGCCGGCTGGCTGGCTAGCTGGCTAGCGGGCTGGGGGGACGGGGGTGGCTAGTGGGGCAGCTGCAGAGCTGACTGGGGGGCCAAAGAGGTGGATGGCGAGAGAGCTGGTAGCTAGCCAGCTAGCTAGCTAGCTGGCTAGCTAGCTAGCTGGCTAGCTAGCTAGCTGGCTGGCTAGCTAGCTGAGTTGCTAGCGAGAGAGTTCACTAGCTAGCTAGCTAGCCAGCTGGCTGGCTGGCTAGTTAATCAGCTAGCTAACTAGTTAGTTGTTCAGCTAGCTGGCTAGCTAGCAGGTCACTTGTTCAGCTGGCTAGCCAGCTAGCTAGCTAGCCAGCTAACTAGCTAGCTAGCTGTTTTTATTCAGTTTGTGGTTTGTGTAATTGGTTCTTTCTGCACCCCTTTGGCTGCGTGTGTACATTTGAATTAGTTTAAATAATTTTTAATTAATTTAAATATTTAAATTAATTTAAATCATTTAATTAAAGCATTTAAATCAAAATATTTGAACTTATTTCATTAATTATAATTAATTCAAATATTTAAGATTACACTATTATTTAGTTTCCACTACCCGCTGCTGCGGCCCCCCACAAACTATAAATAGACAAATAAACAAATTAATTAATTAATTAATTAATTAATTAATACCATTTAATTAATTAATTAATTAATTAGTTAATTAATACCATTTAATTGACTAGTGCAATATAATTAATTAATTAATTAATACCATTTAATTAATTCATTAATTAATTAGTTAATTAATACCATTTAATTGACTAATGCAATATAATTAATTAGTTAATTAATACCATTTAATTAATTCATTAATTAATTAGTTAATTAATACCATTTAATTGACTAATGCCATATAATTAATTAATTAATACCATTTAATTAATTAAAAAGTACCATTTAATTACTTAGTGCCATTTAATACCATTTAGTTAATTAATGAATGCATTTAATTAGTTAATTATTTACTTATTTAATTTATTTAATGCTAATTAATTTATTATTTTTCAATTAGTTAATTATTTACTTATTTAATTTATTTAATGCTAATTAATTTATTATTTATTCTCTTTTTTTCAACAATTTAATTAACACTCTTTAATTAACTAACCAATACCAATTAATTATTTATTTATTCAATACCACTTTACTTATTTATTTATTTATTTATTTTATTTGTTTTTTCATTAATTTAAAACTATTTGCTTATTTATTATCTATTTAAAGCTGTTTATTTATTTATTTATTTATTTATTTATTTAAATTTATTTATTTATTTATTATTATTTAAATTTATTTATTTATTTATTTATTTATTTATTTATTTATTTATTTATTTATTTATTTATTTATTTGCTGCCAGGTGTTCAGTTCTTGCTGCTGCCAATCCGCTGTACGGCTGCTGGAGCGAAGGCATTTCTTTTCGGCAGCAAATTGCCTTCGAAGATTCCCTCATGAGCCGCTTCGACCTCATCTTCATCGTCAGGTCTGCTGCTGCTGGGGGTGCTGCTGCTGCTGCTGCTGCTGCTTTTGGTTGTTTGTTGGTGTTCCTTCCGCCGTTGCTACTGCGGGCTGCAGCCCGAAGGTGCAGATCTAGGGTTTAGGGTTTAGGGTTTAGGGTTTAGGGTTTGGGGTTTAGGGACGCGACGACTTGCGAAGAAGACGACCGGCTGGCTGAGGCGGTGCTGCGGAATGTGACGGAAAAAGCAAAGCCAGCAGCAGCAGCAGCAGCAGCAGCAGCAGCAGCAGGAGTTGCTTCTGGGGACCGCAGGGGACACACTGACAGCTTCATTCAGCCCCAAGCAGACATGCTGAAGGCCACGCATGCAGCAGCAGCAGCAGCAGCAGATTCGCAGCAGCAGCAGCAGCAGGAAGAGCCAGAGCCTACCCGCGCCTTCTACCACAGAACAGAAATGCTCTATTATGATAAAAAAGGGTAAAGCAGCAGCAGCAGCAGCAGCAGCAGCGGCAGGAGCTGCAGCAGCAGCAGCTGCTGCTGCAGCAGCAGCAGCAGCTGCTGCTGCAGCAGCTACAGTAGCTCCAGTACCTGCAGCAGCAGCTGCTACAGCACTGCAGCAGCAGCAGCTATCCAGGACCCGGTAGTTGGCAATATTATGGCACGACCTAGGGTTTAGGGTTTAGGGTTTAGGGTTTAGGGTTTGTGTGCAGGCGAGAGCACGAATGCCTAACGCACGACGAGAGCACGAATGCCTAACGCACGAGTTTCTGCGGATGTACATAGCCCTGGTGCGTTCTGGCGGCGTTGCTGCTGCTGCTGCTGCTGCTGCAGACGAGCAGCAGCAGCAGCAGCAGCAGCAGCAGCAGGCCGAGGAGGAGGAGTACGGAGACGCTGTGGGGCCCCGGCTGTCCGAAGCTGCTGCTGCTGCTCTCGTGGACTTCTACACAGAAATCCGGCAAAGGGCGCAGCAGCAAAAACAAACAGCAGCAGCAGCAGCAGCAAGCTGCCTCATGCAGCCCGTCACTGTACGTACACTCGAGGCCTCCATCCGCCTTGCTGCAGCACACGCCAAGTTGAAACTCAAAAAGTGGATCACCACAGTGAGTTGCTGCTGCTGCTGCTGCTGCTGCTGCTGCTGCTGCTGCTGCTGCTGCAGGAAGATGTGCGGGTGGCGCAGCAAATGCTGCTGTACAGTTTGTTTGGAGAGCCTTATCCTGAAGATGGAAAAGAGACAGAAACGGAGACAGACACAGAGACAGAAAGCGAGTCGGACGGCGAAGCAGCAGCAGCAGCAGCAGCAGCAGCAGCAGCAGCAGCACGGCGGCAGCGCAAAAGACAAACTGACAAACGGTGGGCCTGCGGCCCTTGCTTCTCTTCTTTATTTGTTTTCATTTATT
This sequence comes from Eimeria necatrix, assembly GCF_000499385.1. Classification (NCBI taxonomy): domain Eukaryota; phylum Apicomplexa; class Conoidasida; order Eucoccidiorida; family Eimeriidae; genus Eimeria; species Eimeria necatrix. Next base: position 26,135 of record NW_013654319.1, read on the forward strand.
TTCCATTTGCTTATTGCCATTAATTAATTAATTAATTTATTTATTTATTTATTTATTTATTTATTTATTTATTTATTTGTTTGTTTATTTTCTTTCCTCTTCTTGTTTGGCTTTGCAGGCCAAGAAGGGGAAAGGGAGCCATCACAGAAGGTCTGCTGCTGCTGCTGCTGCTGCTGCTGCTGCTGCTGCTGTTGGTCCCAAGAGCCGTTGCTTGTTGCTGCTGCTGAGCCGTTGTGGCGTCGTGCTGCTGTTGCACTTGCTGCTGCTGCTGCTGCTGCTGCTGCTGCTGCAGATGAGGAGATGGCTGAGGAGATGGAGGGCCTGGCGATCACTGAGACGAAAAAAAGGCGAACCCGCCGAGCAGCAGCAGCAGCAGCAGCAGCAGCAGCAGCAGGAGATGCAGAAGCAGCAGAAGACGGACGGAGGGAAGCGCTGCAGGCCCTTGATGAACAGGGGCTCAGGTAAATGTTGCTGACGCACAAACAGCTAGCTAGCTAGCTAGCTGTCTGGCTAGCTAGCTGGCTAGCTGGCTAGCTAGCTAGCTGGCTAGCTAGCTGGCTAGCTAGCTGTCTGGCTAGCTAGCTGTCTGGCCAGCTAGCTGGCTGGCTAGCTAGCTGGCTGGCTAGCTAGCTGGCTGGCTAGCTAGCTGGCTGGCTGGCTAGCTAGCTAGCTAGCTAGCTAGCCACGTTACTAACTAGCTGACCAGCTACATAGCTAGCTAAGTAGATGGACTCCTAGTTGAGTGACTAGCCACTGGCTAGCCGGCAAGCTGGCTGGCTAGCTAGCCAGTTGGCCAGCTAGCTAGCTAGCTGGCTAGCTAGCCGCGCCACTAGCTAGCTGTCTAGCTAGCTAGGTTACTAGCTGAGAATTTCGCTAGCTAGGGCGCCGCTTTCCCGGATTGTCTGCCGCAGCGCTGCTGCTGCTGCTGCATGCTGCTGCTGCATGCTGCTGCTGCTGCTGCTGCTGCATGCTCCCTCTGCTGCTGCTGCTGCTGCAGCTCGGACATTTTGCACAGTTTGATAATGAACTCCATCAAAGAACTGGACGAGGGCGGCGGCGTGGCTGAAGAGGTGCTGCTGCAGGCGGTGAGTGCTGCTGCTGCTGCTGCTGCTGCTGCTGCTGCTGCTGCTTCATTCTTTTTCCCGTTTTTTTTGAATTTTTGTTTATTTATAATTTATTTAGCATTTATTTATTATTTATTTATTATTATTTATTATTTTCTGTTTATTTTTTCATTTATTTGGCCATTTGTTTGCTTTTTGGACTCAGGTCAGCGCCCGAGCGCTGGCCCGCGGGCTTTCTGAGCCAACGCAGCAGCAATTCAAAAAGGCCCTTTTAGAACTCAACTCCAAAGACTCAGCCCCCATCCTGTGAGGGTTTAGGGTTTAGGGTTTAGGGTTTAGGGTTTAGGGTTTGGAGTTTAGGGCTTGGGTTTAGGGCTTGGGGCTTAGTGTTTAGGGTTTGGGGTTTGAGGTTCAGGGTTTGGAGTTTGCGGTTTAGGGTTTGGAGTTCGTGGTTTAGGGTTTAAGGTTTGGGGTTTAGGGTTTGGAGTTCAGGGCTTGGGGTTTAGGGTTTGGGGTTTCAGGTTTAGGGTTTGGGTTTTGGGGTTTAGGGTTGAGGCTTTAGGGTTCAGGGTTTGAGGTTTAGGGTTTAGGGTTTTAGCAGGCTGCTGACAGGAAGCTGAAACCTCAGGCACAACCCCGTTAGGGTTTAGGGTCTAGGGTTTAGGGTTTAGGGTTTAGGGTTTAGGGTTTGAGGGTGCTTTGCAGGGTGCATGACGGCCTGGTGTACGAGTGCTAGTGCCTGGCTCTGGGGGGCCTCTCTGGCTAGCTAGCTACCTGGCTAGCTAGTTAGCTGGCTAGCTCTCTAGCTAGCTAGCTAGCTCTCTTGCTAGCTAGCTAGCTAGCTAGCTGTGACTAGCCAGTGAGCTAGCTAGCCAGTGAGGTAGTTAGTTGCATGTGGCTAGCCAGCAAACTAGCTCATAAGCTAGCTAGCTAGCTAGCTAGCTAGCGGCTAGCTGGCTAGCTATCGGCTAGCTGTCCAGCTAGCTGCTCAGCCGATCCAGCTAGCTAGACCGCTGCTGTTTGCAATCTGCGCTTTTCAGCGGCTAGCTGCTGGCTTTTGGCTAGCCACCGGCTGCTTCAGCTAGCTAGCTAGCTAGCTAGCCAGCTAGCTAGCTAGCTAGCTAGCTGAAGAGACAATGGAGGGACAAAGGGCGCTCCACCCCAGCAGCAGCAGCAGCCGCAGCGGTAGCTGCTGCTGCTTTTGCAACTGTTGCTGCTGCTGCTGCAGCGAAGAAGCTTCGCGGAGTTTTAACAATAGGAAGCAGCTAGCTGCCTGGCTAGCTAGCTACTTGTTGGCTAGCTGTGTCTGGGGCCCATGTCGCATTGGCTAGCTGGCCAGCCAGCTAGCTAGCCACCTAGCTAGCCAGCTAGCTAGCCAGCTAGCTAGCCAGCTAGCTAGCCAGCTAGCTAGCCAGCTACCTAGCTTGCTAGCCAGCTAGCTAGCCAGCTAGCTATCTAGCTAGCTAGCTAGCTAGCTAGCTAGCCGCAGCTCGCTAGCTAGCTAGCTAGCTAGCTAGCCGCAGCTAGCCAAGTAGCTACGGCAAACGTCTTATTTCTTTTGAGGAAAAGAAAAAATCCTTAAAAAGCCAATGAGGGGCTCTGCGTCCGACTGCAGCAGCTGCTGCTGCTTGCTGCTTGCTGCTGCTGCTTGCTGCTGCTGCTTGCTGCTGCTGCTTGCTGCTGCTGCTGCTTTGCTGCTGCGGCTTGCTGCTGCTGCTGCTTGCTGCAGCTGCTCCTACTTTATTTGTCCGTTCAGGCAGCTGTTTCTACGAGGGCTGCGCGGCGTGGAATAAAGGGTTGAGGGTTTAGGGTTTAGGGTTTAGGGTTTGGGGTTTAGGGTTTGGGGTTTAGGGTTCGTAAAAAACGTAAAGAATGCCGCAAGTGGGGCAAAACTCTTGCAGGGGCCCCTCCAAAAGGACTTCTTGAGGGTTTAGGGTTTAGGGTTTGGGGTTTAGAGTTCGTAAAAAACGTAAAGAATGCCGCAAGTGGGGCAAAACTCTTGCAGGGGCCCCTCCAAAAGGACTTCTTGAGGGTTTAGGG
>NW_013654320.1:0-31693 GCF_000499385.1 Eimeria necatrix
GCTCTAGAGCTGCAGCTGCTCGATTTGCAGTTTGCGGAGAAACGCACTAACCAATGTCGCCCGGTATCATGTCCGACTGTGAGGGCCCTCGTTGACAGGTTTACGGCATTCGTCAAGACGTATGACGCACGCTTGAAATTTGTTACGCTTGCTGGCCTTCGTTACAATGAAAGGACAAACAGTATGGTAAAACAACAGCGAGTGCGCGACGAGCGAGCATGTTTTTCCTGCACATGCGAAGATAAATGCATCTGTGGGTCATGCCACTGCCTCGTCCTGGTTCCGCGGTTGTGTGGGGCCCCATTTCTGTTCTTGCCTCAGCCGAACACCAATATTTCTTTATGAGTGCACTTAGCCTCCGCCGTGGACCGGCTAACCGCTTAGATGCACCCATAAAGCAACCGTCTGTCGGTAAGTGAAATTGTTCGCACAGCAGTTCGCGGCGCGGGGGTAGACTATGCGTTGGCGATATTCGTTGTTTGCTGTTTTCGCAAGCCATAGATTGCCTTGGGAAAAAAGGGTTCGTATGTTGTTTTCAGATGTTTTGCTGGCTCTCTTCATGCTGCGCACAAGGTGGGTTTTCCGAAGCAGCTAAGAGCGGAGTCAGACTTGCGTGCAGCAGTGTGAATGTGACGTGTGGCCACATGTCTACGCAGTCGCAGGACGTTGACTGAATGCCCGTAATCTTGCTCTTCACTCGTCCCTCATTCACAGCGGGATAATAATGAGCGTCTGTCAGTGTATATTCAAGTGGGCAGCGCTGTTGTTTCTGGAAAGGGGATCACTGGAGATGTGGCTTGCCGGTGTAGTGGCCGCAAAGGTGACTCCGCGAGCGAATTCCTGGATGTCGCCACACTATATTAGAGAGTAAGCCTTTCTTAGTGTTTCGGGCCAGTGTGGGGATGCTCTGAGGTCAGGCGATCGCTCCAGTGGGTCTGGCACCAGCAGCGGTGCTGAACAAAAAGAGTTTGAGAATCTATTTATGCTCTGGAAAAGTGACGTTCAGATTAGCAAGCGAATTTTATTGTGCCGAGTGTTCCGACGTTCACCAAGTTTTGTTGGAAGTGGAGATTTTGCTGCTCAATATTGGGGACTCGGCAAATGTAGGCGTGCTGAGATTAAACCTCAAGGCAGCAGCGTAGAGACAATTGGCGTGCACCGTTTGTGGTGCAGACTGCTATCGTTCTTTTAAGGATCCAAACCTTTTAACAGGCTAGAAACGAGCCTGCATTTTGCAAACGTCCCTGTCCCGAAGTTTGCTGCGCATACTGACCTGTTTTTATACCGTTGCTGAGCTCTTAAGCCGCGTCACAGCAACCAGCGACACAAAGGACAATGTGTTCCAATTGACGTGCTACTGTGGCAGCTGCAGGCTGCGTGGGATGTCGTTCGCGTGCTTTGTCAACAGAGCGAAACAGGAACAGCTATCGCGAAGCTGTTGCGTGATTCGTCACATTCTCTGGTCTGACGGCGAGTTCATCATGGTGAATATACTTTGTGCCGAACAATCGTGTAGAGGAACATGCGCAATAACACCTTTCTGGCACCATCGTAGGCCCTGCATGAAAAGCAGCGGCGTGAGATAGATGGCAGACTATCGCCTTGCACATGCTAAGGTGCTGAATGCCGGTGCGCTTGGGACGGGAGACAGTAGTGAATGCACTTAGGTTTGACGAGCTGCACGGTTATTCGAGCCGTTTCGGACAGCGTGCAGGGCATCGTGGAAGTCACCGCAATCGCATATAAGTCCAGAGACAGCACGCCTGGTGCAACTGTTCCAAGTAAAAAAGGCGACGAATCACGAACGTGCATTTAGGCCAAGCAATGGGTGTCCCACTGTTCACATCATTTTCCTTGGAGATTGGCGTTGCCTCGAATAAATGGCATGGACCTGGTGCGTTCTAGTCAGCCCAGTATAAAGAGATAACCCATGTTGTTGTACTGAGCAGTACTCGGTGCTCGAATATTATATCAAGGTGGTGTTGTGTGAAAACATTCCTGCGACGTGCAGACAGTACGTGCATATCGCCCTCTGCATTAGCTTGCGCATGACAGGGCTGGTTGTGGCTGGCCTTCCTAATTGTTCCATCTCACTTCGCTAACTGTTCGCATTCGGTCTTTTTTGCAAACTGTATGTGTTTCTTCCTGGACGGTCACGCGATTTTCCGATGTTGTCTTTCGCGGAGTCAACAAACAAACGGCCTTCTAATACCTTTTTCTAACGCATTCGGCGTGCGTTTTGCTTGTTGATTTGCTAGCAGTCATTATTGCCAGGACGAGGTCTGGAGTGTTGACTTTTGCGCCTGTCGAAACGTTTCCTGTCCCTGCGTGGAGGTATGCGCGTTGCGGCGAGTAGGTTTCAGCATGCTTCACTGTGTGTTTGTGTCGTCTCTGTGCGTGTGTCAGCTTCACTGTATTTTGCGCAGTATTTTGACGACTGCAGAGACGAGCGAGTTAAGCCGTACGTCGTGACGATGGGACTCTTGGTGCTTGCTTTGACGTGAATGCTTCGACGCCAGCGCATGGATGGCATGTTTGGCAGCAATTTATGGCAGGACGACGTTGAACATATGAGAAGGCCTTGCACTTATTGCATGTTCGTGTCATATGATTCCCATTAAGTATTTCGTGAAGATAGAACGAACGCGTGTATGGGAAAGGCTCCCTGCGCTCAGATGATTTGGGCACAGGCTGCAGTATGCACCATTGAAACGGGAAGCCATAAGCCACACGTTTATTTTGATTGTCATTGCTTGTAAGAGTCATGCTTCTCTTTTGACTCTCATTGGCTGTTTTGTTTGCCTTTGAGTAGAGGACGAAGCTGTGAAGCCGCGTTTGCGGCGCAGCCCAATACTTTTTGAGGTGTCGCTGTTTGTTGTAGCTTCTTCGGTGGGAACGGCTGGCAATGCTACAGCATGTTGTGGAGCAGGACGGCTGCATAGTTCCCACACATGCGAAGCGTTTTATTTTTGTTTGGCTGGTGAAGTGCCGGTTAGCGTTAGCCTCGCCGGGCCACGTGGACGGCAGGCGTAGAGTTCATATGGGGTTTTGTTTGGCTGATGCAGCCTTTTTTTCCACTTTCGCCGATTGGGTCGGCAACTGCCGTGCATTTTATCGCTTTTGTGGCCTCTCATCATAGGTTAAAGTTGTGCACTGCCTCAGCTGTGCAGATACCGCTACTCATGGGACAGCTTGATGCTTATGCTACGGGCCGATGTGTTGAATAGACCAGGCGCTGGTGAGCGCGCGCACGTGTTTGAAGAGCTGACCTCTCGAGGCGCAAATGTTTAGGCGAACCCGTTTGTGCATATATGAAAAGCAACGCGAGATCACTGCATATCTCAACAAGATTCACTATACCAGCTGCATGTCAATTTTTGGTTTCACGGCTTCCTATCTCAAAGTACAATATTCGCAAGGAGAGGCTTGCCAGTTTGTCAGCTCTTTCGTAGCGAAGCGTCTCTGGACAACAGGGCTCGAGCAGGCTTTTTGAGGCGGGATTGTGGACCTGGCTATATGCTGCCTGAGTGTTTGCGAGTGTTGCACGCTGTCGGTGTTGGCATGGGCGTCGTTGCTGACTGTGGCTTTGCAGCAGCATCGCCGCCGGGCTCTACAAGGTTTTACACAAAGGTTCGTCTTGAGATCTTTGGGCGTGAAGTTGTAACACCGAGACAATGACGTTTTTCGAGTACAGAGGCAACAATGCATAAGTTTTGGCGAGTCAGGATTACGCTGATACAGAAAGGCATACTTTCGTATGCCCTTCTGTTCGCATTTGGCTGATAGTCGAAAGGATTGTGCTTGCACTGACTTGTGAATAATAACTGTGTCATATGTGTGCCAAACGAGTGTGACCACATGTTTCTCTGCGCTTTCTCTGTCCGCAGGGCTCTGTTCGGCATTTTATCCAAAATCGCTTCCATAACTCTCCTGTTTAAACATGCAAGACGAGGACGAAGCTGCTATGAAGTTGAAGGACTCGCAAAAGGTTGTCTTCCTGACGGAAGTAAGGGCAGGCGTTTGTTTGAATGGGTAGCCTGTGAGCTGTTTGACGAGGCGCTTAAACCGTTGCGCTTTGTGCGCAGTACGTAGCCAATGCGGAAGCATTTCGCTCAGCACTGTGCACCTGCTACATCTTATCTTCCCCGTGGCATATGCCAAAATTATTCAGATGACGGACGCGCCGTTTGGCTTGCATCGTCGCGTTGCCGACCGTCTGTTCGCCCGTTCTGCAGTTCTGAGCGGTTGATGCAAAAAAGGCGACAAGTGATAAGAGGGTTGCCGTTGCTATTCGGTGTAATTGCGTTGGGGGCCTTCCGTTGCGTTCATGCTTACGGGGGCTACCCATTTTCGGTTGTTTGCAAGGCGGCATTTTTGGACAGCTAGCCGCAATCATGCACTCGCTTGATTCACGCGTGTTTGTGGATCTGCGGAGGAAAGCGACCGAGGTGGGTGTGTGTATTGGCTAGGGCTCAGTTGTTTCTGTTGCTCAATTCCAATGCGGTATCGAAGGAAGGAATTGGCGGCAGTCCCTAGAATGCAAGCATTTTGGTTGCTCTCTTTTGACGTGCGTAATGCTTCGTGAGCACGATACCTGTCTGGGGACGGATATTCGCCGTCGATAGCAGCGGGAACAAGCGCTAAACATGCACCACGGTCACTGGAGTGTGGTCATTTGCATCTTGGTACTTCATCCACGCATACAGCTTTGCCTGTGCTGTTATCTGAAAGTCGTTGAACAAGCTTGCTGTTATACTGGCCGAGCGCGCAGCACCTATGCACGCAACTGCTGTGTTGCCATGCAGTCTGCGAGAACGTATATCATATGCTTTTTGTTTAGATATTATTTCCAGGCGGAGTGAGGACTTCGTGTACTGCTTAGCTATTGGTCAGCAAAAGGGTGGCATCCGAAGACGCCTCACTAGACCACTGGCTTTACAGGGGCGATTCCTGTTTTTGATCATCGTGAACGGTAGGCATGCCTCACAGATAGTGTGCGCCTGTCAATGTTTGTGTAATTATCTTTCGGTTAAGAGTTAGCCTATGTACGTTCTCGGAAGATTCCACTTTACTGCATCCTCCCGCAGACCACATTATGCTGTCTCATACAGATGGTATGTAGCTAGCGTCATATGGAACTCTAAATTTTGTGTATAAACTTTTGCAAAGTTAACAAATTGGCGCTTCATAGCAATAACCTGTATTGACCCACATGTGGTGCGAGCTATCGTTACCACTCTCTGTAGTTTCTGCGCAATATCGAACCGTTTATGCCTTCTGCTGTTCATCAAGGGACCCTAAGGCCTCTGCAAAAATTTTTCCTTCCTTGATGTGCTGTATGCATCCAAGTGCATTCGTATGTACTCGTTAGCATGTGTGATGTCTGCCGCATCTCCAGGAAATCTTCTAAATTCATTTTGTTGGCGTCAATATGACGTCTTTGATGCCTGGAGTCTTCCATAACCTTTTTCATTGCTCTTTGCAATTCAAGTATTTCGAAATTACTATCCAGTGTGAGCGCGTATCCATTCTGCTGTTGTGAAAATGCCTTAATCGCCTGTATGTGGAAAATTGTCTTTTTTGATTTTTTGATCGACAATTGTAATGCGTTTGAGATTTTGGGAGGCTTGGAGTAGTGCTGATGACAGTCATGCTGTTAGCGCAATGCTGAGGTTATAGGATGCAAACTGCAGGTTGCGATTTCTGATATTTTTTTTTGATTTGGCATATGAGATAAGTAGAAAAGCAACGCGTGAATTTGAAAATACTTTATTTACATGCTGTGCAACGAATTAGCACAACAGAATCTTACAAGATTGCGCGGCAAACTTGCAATTTGTTCTTCTGGCACAGGTTTATCTCACGGACTTCTATGCACACAACTGTTGTTTCCTCTTCAAGCATCCCAAAGAGTTTGTTATGGTTCACCTCACGGACCCGTGCAAACACACAAATTATTTCCTCTTAAAATATTGCGAAGAATTTGCTTTGGAGGCAGCATAATTCGTGATGGATTGTTGTTATATATCTGTCCCGTTATCTGCGTGTTCCGCCATTTTGTGAAGCTGATAGACAACGGAATGCGCTTTTTTCTCTAAAGCCCGTGAGTTCTTGCTCCGCACACTTGAATCGCAACTGCTGACGTGCCGCAAGCAGCAACGAAGAAGTGGCCATATAGACTGACGCGACCGCCTCACTAATTGGTTACCGACACCGACGTGCTGCTGGTTTGAAGCGTTCTAGGGAGGTTGGCTCAGCCTTCAGCACCATTCAGGGTGCTGACGGGACTACGTCGCATTCTGTGTGTGAATAGTCCCCGGATACTAGAATCATGTTACTTAGAAATGTCAAACCAGCAACGCGATCATCAGAACTCTTTCGTGATACTTACTTTGGTACGGCATGGACTCGCCTGCGAGAGCAAATCGATTGATCATGATAAATGTCTTGCTTCCTGACCACCCACAGCAAATTATTGGTTCCGTTCAGCAAATTCTGAGCTGTGCTGGTTGTGCACAAAATCGCTTTGAAATACTGTGGAAGCGTGTGCTTTTCGCGCCGAGCAACATGATCCATGTAAGAGATAGCTGGGCGTTTGCAACAAGAGGAATTGGAAACAGAAATGTGTGGTACGTATGAGGGACTAAGTATTGAAGTGCTGCAGGAAAAAGATATCACCCCACGTTTTTTTGTAGTTTGAGCGTCGTTTTTGTGACGCTGCAGCCCTGGTTCATTATCCAAATGTCGTGTTCTCATAAGGTGGTTTAGAGCCAGCAAGCAAAGAGCTTTTCTTAGGTGAATCCTTCAATATGTAGGTCCTAGCTGCATCGCGGACTTTCCGTGAAAAGGAAACAAGGGTTCGATTCCTGAAATCGGCTTCGCGAGGAATTTGTGACGCACACCGTAGCTGGGCTGATATTCAGGCAAGCCTGCAAAGAATTCCTTCATCTCTACTTGCACAGGAGACAGCATCTTGTCGTGATTTTTTCGCAGCATGGAACTGTCTCATGGAATCAGCGGTAGACATCTAGTGGCATCGAGAAATAATGCGCATTTAGAGCTAGTTTGTTTGTATGCCAACCTTAACAAGCACGTTATCTTCTGGTGCTGTTTGTGTATTAACTTTGCGGTTGTTTTTAAAGAACTTCTCGTTTGTCTGATTTTCACATCTAGCAGGCGAATAACAGCAACACTGTTAACAGCTAACGGCTCATTGACGTCTTTGCGATCCTGGCATTTGTAGTATTCAACTTTTATCTTCGCACCAGGGTGCTCAAGTATGAATTGCATATAAATACAAGAAAAGCACGCTCATTTCACAGTCAGAATAAATAACAGTGGGTACGTTTGTGAACCGCAACACACTTTCGAAGCATGGAGAATCGATCCACGAAGCAGTGTATTTGACCCTTACTTTGAAACGCAACGCGAATAACAGCTTGATGTAGCCAAAAGGGTTCGCCACACTGCTGGGAATATCTTTACCAACAGGATGTATGGCTTGCGCTAAAGACTTAAAACCGTGGCTTTTAGGGCGCATCAACTAAACGATGTGTTTCGGATTTCCCGTTTTTCTGCATTATTCGTTTAAAGCGCTATTACAACGCCATATAAAAACACCTTTTAAGCACCTATCAAGGCGTTTAAGGTGGCATTTCACGGTGTACAGGACGTGAGATCCATCAGGCGTCCTCGTAAAACGGAATACGTTTCGCGCAGCCTGTGCTCTATCTCATTTGATCTCACAATGTCCTCTCTACTTCTATGTGTCACTGGTAGACGTTCACTTGCATTGACTGTGTGCAGAGGCAATGCATTTGAAGTGACGCAGATGATACAGTTTTTAGAGCCAAACAAGCAGCCGTGTTCACTGAAGTAAAATATGTAGAAACAGGGAAGCGATAATCAAAGCCTGGCCTGAGAGTTAATCGATGAATCTCGACAGGTGTCGTCCTTCCTGACAAGCAACCGCCGATTATTTCTTTCGTTAAGCAGATTGTGAGTTGTGCTGGTTGCGCGTAAAGTCATCCTCCACGATCGTGGAAACAATTTTGTGCTGTGTGCTGCTGAATTATAATGGCTGCAATCTTTTGAGCAGCTCAATGCTTCAGCTCTATCACGGACCGCTCTGCCCTACTAATAACAAAATAGCAGCTATCGCTGACAGCACGAGATCACTGTAGGCCGGCAATGTCAACACAAGTTTTTCCATGATAGTAAGTGCATATCGGTCCCACAGAGTTATTAGCAGTTAAGGCTTCTGTTTGTTTTGTTATGAATATGAAGCATATGGAGTAGTGTCTGTGGTGTAAGATGCGAGTAGAGTTTCCCGGCCCCATTTTTCTACTCATCAACATGAGACAAAAACGAGGTATTTTCGGCACCACATACGCGTTTTTAGCTTCACAAACGTTTCCCACAAAAGTGTTTTTAACGGCAGACAAACGGTTTTTGTGATTTGAATTGTTAAAAACAACTGAAAAGACTTACATACTCTTCAGTCCTAGTAAGAGAAAAGGGGATGTCTCGAAAATACATTAAGTGCGATATGTTCCTTCGCGGTAGCTTTTCTAGTGGTGCAACGTAAACGTTGGCAGTTACTTTCACGCCTTTTGCTCCTGAGCATGGTTTCCACTGACTACGTTCAAATATAGGATGCTTCTTCCGCTGTCAGGCTTGCTTTCTGCGATGGTTGATGGAATACTTGGGCCGGCAAGCAAGACGAATAATGCTTTGCGTCATGTGTGTTGCAAGCCCTGAGAAAACTAGAGTGAATGTTGCTGCAAAGGGGGTTGTGCGCAATCGCCAAGCGTTATTATCAAGGTAATCATGCAAAACGATATGTTGATTTTTCCTATAAAACGCAGTTGAGGCGCTCTATGTGAGACCTGGCCTAGTCAAGGAACGCGCCTTAGTGCCTGATCACTGGAAATGCATGTTCAGGCTTTTGCATACCAAGCAGTAAAGGAAATAGCGCCTCTGCCGCCTATCCTGTCATTTGTGTTCAGGCATATTGTGTTTGTAACGTCGAGTTTGACGAATTTCGAACCGAAATATGTTTCGTATCGAATAAAATGCATTACGGAGAAAGATGCTCTTTTTGAAAACCCAATGGAATTTTCTAGAACTTGAAGCAAGTTTCAGAATTCTGTAGCAAATAGTAAGGGAGCGATTATGGCATTGATAATTTCTGTGTGCCCTTAGTTGTGTGCAGCCATTCTTTCGTATTTCCAATGCGGCAACTCATAATATTCTAAGTCTTCTTCTCTCCTATGTGTTGCTAGCGTTAGTAGGCGCATCTTTTCTTGCGCATTTCCCAGGAGAGTGGGTATTTTGTTGAAGTTTGTAATATGCTTGGATCCAGATGCAGTGAGTGTCTAAGCGTCTGCTAATGCCCCTGTTTCTTCACTGCAACGAGTTTTGCAATTTTTTGTTGTGCTGTGCTTCCAATTAATCTTTACAGATTTGCGCAACACAAACTGAGGACTCGTGTGCAACGAGATTGCCTACTGCAGTCTTTGCACCCCAAAACGTGAACAATCTCTGAAGAGTTTGAGTTGTGACACATGGTTGTACGCGAAAATTAAAGCACTTCGTGGCAGCCATAAAGCCTAAATAGCGCAAAAGTAGTGCAAGGTGAACACACCGATTGAGTTGACATTCTGGCATTGTGAATCTTGTCGTGTGTCTTAATGGCCTAGGAAGGGAGGACGATGCTGCCCTTTGCGTCTCTAGCCGTATTGCTGACTGGATGAGCCTCGCAGATGTAGAACCCTTTAGTCTACTGGAAACAGAGGCGGGAAAAAGTGCTCACAATGCAAACAGGTGACGCTTTCGGATTAGAATGGCGGGTGCGTAACTTCAGTATATTAAAAATCATTTAAAGCTTCGTGGGCACGCAGTTGTTTGGCGACATGCTTGTATATGTCCGGGAATGATTGCTTCAGGACAGCGCGCTTATTCGTGCAGTGTATATCCACTTATATGGTGTGGCAGGACAAAAAAAGCATTTGTTTTCTCAAGCACTGCATTCTCCGTGTACTGGCAAAACCTACATACGGGCCAGTTGCGTTGCACACACCGAGAGGGCTCTTAAATTCTCCAGGATGTGCGAGCTATGCAGTACCTTTTGCACTTCGATTTTGATTTCAGGCAGCAAAAAGCGACTCGCCTTGACGAATGACTTCGTGAAAGTCGTTCCAGCGTCGAGTCCTGGGGTTGTGAACCCAGTGCCAGGGTTCATAATTCTGGTTGTTGAATAGCGTTGCTTTGTAGGCTGTGAGCTTAACAAAATATCATTTATGCGACGCAGTAGTTGAAATTCTTGGTGGCCCTGGGGCGCACTTTGTACGTTCGCACGCCATTTGGAATTTTCTTTGAAAACGTGGCTTCGTGAGCCGAGCTAGGCACTAACTAACGCATTGCCCTACTACATGCAATATGCGCTCCTAATCAAAGCAGTAGGAGTAACGATTGTATTTCACCTGCGGCACGCTACTGGAAACTATGTCGCCCGCCGCATTGTACGCACCCACGCATTTTCTTTTGCATGCTGTGCATCAGATGGTGCGATCCCCTGCGAGATGCCATATTCTAGTGCTCTCAGATTCCAGTAGCAGTGAAGCTGTCGGGCCCAATTTACTGAAGGGCCGCGAGCAACAAATGCTTGGTTAGTTGCAAAGGGCATATGACAAAGAAATCGAACCAGGCAGCACGATAGCGTTGAAGGTAAACGGTTGTAAGGAGAGTGACATTGTGTGCACTTTGATGCCCACTTTGTGGACTACGCAACACGCAGGTTGCCTCAGATTCTCCTCTCACGAGTAACTAATTTCGTACTCACTGTTTATCGTGCGCTTAGCCATGTCCCGCTGTCTGTTGGTTCATGGGAGAGTGGAATCACCGCATGTGCAGGTCCTTACATACACACGCCCTTCATCATTGTTATGCTAAGAGTTATGCCTCCATGCCATGACAAATTTGGAAGCCAAAGTTGCGCGGTAACATGGTTCTGTTGTATGTAGCCACTGTATGAATGTGAGTGTACGAACTCAGCAAGAAAGCCGCTGCATGCTTGAGACGCATATGAGGAAGTGCGCCACAACTTACTTCTCACACTATGACCGAAAATCTAAAGCTTCAATTTTCCGATGGCCATGTGGGCTGCGCGTGCCAGCGGAAGTGTGGACTGCGTCACGTATGTTCGCTTAACGAAGTCTGCAGGCAGCAGACTCCGTTAAGCGAACATACCGTAACATATCTAGAGTAGTTTACCGAGAGAAAGGCAATGATTCCCCTATGTTTTCGGCTATTCGCTCTGCCGTGCCGTTGTGAAGCAAGTAGGTTGGACCTACCTACGTTTCCGCCAAACATGTTCACTCCACGTAGTGTCCGCGCACCAGTGTGCACTTTATTTGGTGGCTACCGTTGCTTGCATAAAAGACTGATGCATAGCAGACTACGAAAGCGCGAAGAGCAATGGCTCACATTGCATCCAATATATGGTGTTGCGACATGCTGACACTAAAATGTTGCGAATGGCATTACACTCAGCTGTACATAAAATATGAGATGTTTAATTGCTTATCAAATTATGATAAACAGCCATACACGAATTTTAAAGGGACCATTTGAGCAAAGCGAGTGTGTCTCGATAACTTTGAAATATCATAAAGTAGTGGACTCGAGCAATCGAGAAACTTTGGATCTCAGGCGAAGCCACTGATTACGTGGCATCATGAAATTACTTATAATGTTTGATCACCTGGAGTTGTCTTGAGCAAAATGGCATCTGCGTCTTTTAAAGGATCACAATAGTTCTTGAATGCACTTTACCTGCTAATGTGAGTATATGTTTGTGTTGTAGCTTTCCGGCAGGCTCGAACAGCTGCACACCAAGCTTTTTGACGCATGAACCCATGAGGGATTTTTTCTCCTTTTCTGTGAGTAATATGTCAGCCCATCATTGTTAACTACACGCAAACGCAGGATGTCAGCTTGTTGGGACATTATATGTATCATCTTTGGGCAGTTGGTTTGGCTCACGGCCATTTCGATAGTTGGTTTTACCGCTTGCATATAATACTTCGTGTCGAAAATTTCTCCTTGTACAGTTGCGCGCCAAAAAGATGACCCTAAAATAATTATGCCATTTTCTCTTTAGAAACTTGCGTATGAATGTACAGAAAGCTAATGTGCTTTCTCGCGCATCTCCTAAATGGAAGAGAGACCAACAATATCTGAAATGCAGGTCAACGTCTCGGAATTAGAAAGAATTTCAGCTTTGAGCGTTTAAACTGAAAGCTTTTCTACTTTAGGGGCTACTCGTGACTGTAGAAAGTATGTTTAGTTAAACGTTGCACAAAAGTATGTAACGAAAAAAACGCAGAGCGCTCTAGCATTCCGATTAGCTTTAATTCGACGTCAGTCTGACTCGCATTGAATTAGATTGAGAATACGTTTCTTATATTGCGTCCCAAGCAAAATCGTGACACTAACTATGTTGGTAATATGAAGGATGTGCGCAACTATCGAAATACAAATAAAGTGAAACTGCCAATGCACACTAAAGTTTGACACAAAGTTTTGCAACTGTCCAATTTCCAGTCATTCTCCATATCTTGGCTCCCGTACGCTCTTGGTACCTAGGCAGTGCACAATGGGATATAGCACAGCGTAAGATCCCTTTGCAGCTTTTATTCGGTAGCTTCGTGGGCAAACCTTTTTGAATTTTGGGGATGCGTACCCTATGAGACGTATTTTAAACATTAATTTGAACCGCTAACCACACGTTTCAACAAACCATTCCTAGTCGCCCCCAGCATGTTTTGACTAGGTTGTGCGTTTAGCTGAGAAAGTATTCTTTTGGAAGGCTGATAGCTAAACAAAACAAATCTCACCTATCTGGATAGGCGCTTCTCTTACTAGACTGCCGTGTGAGCAAGAAAATGACACTGTATAAGTATGCAGTGCAGAATGTAAAACCAATTGGCACAAGATCATGTTGCATTTACTGTATTTTCAGCGGCAACCAGATACAGGGAATGTTTCAATTGAAAATAGCTGCGTATACGTACAACTAAAATACTTTGGAGCACTGCAGGCCAATAGTTGCTTTTAGGACACATATTAGGAAATGCGTCTGTGATGGAATCCATCCCCCACAGTTTTTGTTGTTTTTCATTTGATACTGTTTCTTACAGCTTTGAAGCATCCAAAAGCAGTTGTAACGCTATACGAACAATGCTTAGGCCGAACAAATCGTATTGCAACGGAAATATGTGATATATACTGTTCTTCTGAGACATTTTGCGTGTGCGCTTGTGAGATACTTTGCACAACCCAGGATGTGAGCTCCGCAGAGAGACCCATGTGAGACCGCGAAGCACATGGCAACTCAGGTACACGCATACGAGACTGTGTTCCTTGTCAATTTTGTTCAATCTTCGGGAAAATTTCAAACTAATTCAGGTTTCTTGTTTACCGCGTATTGCATAGTATATTCTATGTTCATGCGAATTCGGGGAATATATGTCCCTCTTCAATTTGCAGGATGTACGTGATAGATAGGACCAACTAGATACCATTTTTGTTATTGCAGCAATATTGTGAAAACAGATCAATGCTTCTATCTTTATAAGCGTCTGCTTTTTTTCGTTTCTTTGATGCCGGACGTTTCGCACTGTTTGATGCTGAAGCTTGGGAAACGTAATTACGTAGCCTCACACTGAGTCTTCGAATCAGCTCGTGAGTTAAGAGAGCGCTTAGAGCCGTGATACCACAGATACTTCACGCCACGAGTTGAACATTGCATTGTTAGCCAGAAACTGCATCATAATTTTTACTGATGGCGTCGTCTTGTGTTCGGCTGAAGACTTTCACCTGGGTACGAAAACGCATAGCGACCATAGGCACGAAATTTTCTGGGAAACGCAAGCGCTGAACGAACAATCTTCGTGCATGATTAACAACAGGTCATTTTAGCTATCAAGGAGCAGAATTCCTGAAACTAAAAGCACCTCCTGGTAGTGCTCGGTGAATCTCAGTCCCAATGTGAGACCAACGTAAGGAGGAAGAAAATGCTCGCCAAAACCGAAACAGAAAGTGTTGATAAACATGGCCAGTCTGTGGAGTGTTTGATAGGAGACAATAGCCCTAAGTTGGCTTGGGCGCAAGCGGCACTCTACTGGGTGCATTAAAAATGGGTGATTCGTGAAACCGGCGTATTGCCGTACTTTGTATCGGGTCGCACAGTCTTGCCAGTGTCTTCGCATTGCACCAATATCTCGCCCCACAATTGGAGAGGCAGTGTAGTCACTTGCAGGCCAGCGTTTTCTTTTTAAAGCCTATTTGTTCATCGGGAGATTTGTTTTCTTAATATCACCCACAGAAAAGCTGGTGGAAGCCATCATTTGTGCAACACCCGAAGCCTAACAAAACTGTGACTATTCAAGACAAATCATTCAAAAAAAAGTTGACACGCCTAAAGAATGTGCGTTAACTCATGAACTCTTTGACGCGGGTATCAAACGCAAGCAGACGTCAGTAATGCCTCGCATCTTTTCCAGAGTTTGATGTTTCCTTGTATCACCTATGTAAGCAGAAGGTGGGTTCTTCCCAAATGCTGCATGTTATATACGTTTCGTATATCGATACGTATGATTCTCGAACCACTGCGATATTACTGACGGCATTCTGGAGTGCTATATATTTCGTGGAATTACCGAAGCCACACACAATGACTACACAAGTACGCATTTGCGTATCACAGTAAACCAAAAGTTCGTGCACCGCTTTTAAACTAAAATATTGTCTCATTTAAATGTGTGACAAATATGTGCAGCTGATGCACGCTTTCAAATGTTGCGTTCCGGCAGACAGATAAATGCATTCAATTGTGACATCCCAGCATATATGCAGGACAGCAAACAAACACAAAAAAAGAAATAACAGCATTCATTGCGGTTCCTCACATAAGTGGGTAAGTATTTCTTGCGTGTGCAAGGCAGTGTGCTGCGGAGCCACTGTAGTTATTCAGTATCGATCCAGCAGCAGTGTATCAAGTTAGTGCGAGAGCTTATCTGGATAGATTAGAACACTTTGCTCTATGAGCCAACCATTAAAGCGTCAAGCTGTTTAAAGGTGGTTTCCTGAAAAGCATGAGGTTCAGCCTTTGCTGGTGAGGGCGAAATAATCCTGCAGTTCATGCCATCAACGGCTGTTCCCGCTGTCCCACTCCATGATCAACTGCATGCCTCTTGTTTTGCTGTGCATTTGCCCGGTCAACTGAACGCATGTTGAGGACTACAAAGTCTAATTCAACGTGTACGCAACGCTAAACTATCTGAGACTCCATTGTACTCGCAGCTAGTGAGCCTATGTCGAAACCGACGATGCACAAGGAGAGGAAAGCAGCATCGCTGCCTTGAGACGACAGCGAATTCTCATCTTATTACAATTATCCTGCCCCAGTGCTTTCCTATCAACCTGCTGCGCCTGTAGTGACTTTGGTATGCAGTGCGGCAAGCATGAGCCACTGAACACTCGCAGATGCCTCTGCAGTGCAACATCATAACGTTTGTTCAGCATTCCACTTGCTAATGAAGCTGAAGACAAAGCGCACAGACTGGCTCAGCGCCTGTTTCTTCACAGCGCTTCTACGAATTTGTGCAATTTGGTACAGATTATCACGAATGTACTCTTCTAAGGAGCAATTCGGCACCAGAAAGTATGCTCCACATAGGTTTGTACAGTCGCCAGCCTGCAGGGATGCATGAATAGCCGTCCTTCACTACAAAAAGTGTAAAGACTCTGTGTGCAACATGAAAAAGGACCTTGCCACATTATGGCGTACTCATGCCGACGGTGAAAAACAAAAGAGCTATTGTTTGCCACGGTTCAGGCTGTGCGTACCCGAATCTACGAGGCGTAGGTGGTTTAGCGGCCGCTTTGGTTGACGATTTTGTTTTGCACGCAGCTTTTTGCTGTAGACCTCAAAGCGTTTTTGAACGACGAGATAAAAGATTGTTACCGCTAGGTTGTTCATGTATTCAGCTTAACTCTACTGAAGTACCCAGAAACAGCAAGCTTTTTCTGCATGTCCCCACCATTGTTTACACAGGAGTGAAACATCAAAGCATTTAGCAGCTGTACTCAAATAACACAAGAAATCGGTTGGGCCGCTTCAGAAAGTGTGCCCTCCAATTGACGCTATGCAGAGGAGATCGACAAAGTCTGTATCTTGAGGCAGTGCAAGGAATTGTCGAAAGACGCAAGCGAAGCCAATGCCACAAGCCCAGTCAACGCCCATGACGTTTCAGTTGACAGCACGCAACGATTGCCTGAAGAAGCAGTTAACCCATAAGTTGCACATGACAAGTTAGTACGGCAACTAAAGAGTGTTAATGACGCGATCACCTAAATTTTCAAGGGAGACCTTAGAGGCAGCGAAGCCTGCATGCAATCATGGGGCTCTCGCCTGTGCACGCCTATGTGTGGTCTTAGGAACCACCAATACGAATGAGGTTGAAAAAAGCAGCGACTCATGAGCAAATTAACCTAATGTTATGTGAGGTTCGTCATTGAAGAAACGCTGAGTGAGCCATTTTGTTTTGTGGGCAATCCAAGGCAAAATTGATGTGAAAACATGTTTTTCTTCAGGGAGTATGTTTTGTAGCTGCTGTACTGATGAGCACTTACAATACGTTGGCTTCCTGCATTCCTGTAGTGCTTGTGCTGTCCAGTATTCCCTGGTCGACTCTGCTTTTTTAGTGATTCACAAAAGTATGTCGAAAACGTGTTATTTCCTCGCAGGATGTATGTTACGTGGAAAGAGCGATGGAAGGGACTTAAAAATCTAAGGAGGCCCTTGGTCGCTTTGAAAGTTTGTGTCCTTCTGTTGTTCCCCATAAGCAGCCAGCCGCTGACACTCGAGAAAAAAACCGTGAGACAGCTGCATGTGTTAACACTATTAATGCGCTGGGTATGCAGGAGATAATACTGTCTACGACAAACCAACGTTCCTATTTGGAGTCAAGCACTGATGTCATGCACTGCTTTTGTAGGCTGTAGCACACGGTGTGCGCGTTTGTGTCATTCCTATCGTTTTCCAAGAGTAAGCGAGTTTGGCGAAACCGGAATTAATGTGGTTTGACAGAGCTAGACAACAGGCGCCTCGTGGCAAGTGAAAGTTGCTTGAAAGTTTGTGTTGCAGCTGCTGTACTGATGAGCACTTACAATACGTTGGCTTGCTCCATCCCCGTAGTGCTTGTGCTGTCCAGTATTCCCTGGTCGACTCTGCTTTTTTAGTGATTCACAAAAGTATGTCGAAAACGTGTTATTTCCTCGCAGGATGTATGTTACGTGGAAAGAGCGATGGAAGGGACTTAAAAATCTAAGGAGGCCCTTGGTCGCTTTGAAAGTTTGTGTCCTTCTGTTGTTCCCCATAAGCAGCCAGCCGCTGACACTCGAGAAAAAAACCGTGAGACAGCTGCATGTGTTAACACTATTAATGCGCTGGGTATGCAGGAGATAATACTGTCTACGACAAACCAACGTGCCTATTTGGAAATCAAGCACTGATGTCATGCACTGCTTTTGTAGGCTGTAGCACACGGTGTGCGCGTTTGTGTTATTCCTATTGTTTTCCAAGAGTAAGCGAGTTTGGCGAAACCGGAATTAATGTGGTTTGACAGAGCGAGACAACGAGCGCCTCGTGGAATGTGAAAGTTGCTTGCCCCCGAGTTTGCTTTGCCTGCACAACCATGAATTTATCATTAATTTATGGCGTTTGAGACGAATCTTCCGCACAGTGAGTGACCACTTTCAAACAAAATGAATGCATGTTAGTAGAGGCTACCTTGAATCCATTTCTGCAAGAAGTTTTATTGCAAGTTCGCTCGGTGAAAATCCTACACTCAACCGCCTCGCCGTTCTATATTTTCAAGGCTACGAGTCCTACTAGGCTGCGTGCGCTATTTACGGTCAGCAAACTTTAACTGGCTTGGATATCAAAAAGAAGGCAATTATAAACTCATCAGCTGCCTAAAGCTATCAATTCTGGTGAAAAGCCAACTAGCATTTTACACCACGCGAGGAAATTTTATGCGCCTTTTGCTTTGTGAAACCGTCACCATGAACTACAATGCAACCTTTGTCTCATAGGCTACCAAAATATGCAGCCTCGAAAGCAGGTACGTAGTTAATATACACAGTTATGCCAATTCAGCGTGCATTTACCTTATGTGCAAAGAAAAAGCAAGGACGCGTGAAACAGAATAAGGCACTTTGCTATTTAGACAAGCATGTATTAGTTCATTCGCTTATTTATGGAGCAAAGGCGATGCTTTTCCTGTTATGCACAAAGCTCTTTACTTACTATTTGTTGGTGCAGTTGATTCAGGAATTCTTGAAGCGCACCTTACCGTTGATTAAACGGCGAGTGGGCGGGAGAAAAGGTTTCATATCCTGCCGTGCTCCAGTGCATTCGTGCCGAGAAGAATGCACCATTTTTGCATGAAATAGCATTGTCTAGTAGCATGCCATTCAATTTATCGCGGTCAATTTCATGCAGGTCGTTTATGTGTGATGCACGGCTGATGTATTGTGAGATTTGAATCATAGCTTCTCTTTAAATTCATTTTATCGGGTGTTTCTAGGTTCCAATCTGCTAAACGATGTTATATTCAAATCAAACATTGTTAGGCCTACCTTTGAACACAACTACACGCAATATTCAAGCTGCCTGCATTGAACAATGTTATGCCAAACCTTCTAGATTGTTGAGCAGGTAATGCAAAAGTCGGTCGCCTGATCCACTGCCTATTGACATTCTATTTGCTGGGTCACACCACTGTTCAGTGTCGATACACTTTGCCTCTCAAACCTGCGCAGCTTAGCAGCATATCCGTGTCAAAAGGAAACCACCAGGAGAGTGTTCAGGCCTTGAAATCTAGTGTTTGGTCTTCGAATTGAATTCGTATGTAATGATCCTAGTTGCTTGGATAGGCTTTCTATAGATGGAGAACTGGCGTGAGTGGGCCATAGTATGCTCCGTGAGCTGTTTGGACTCTCTAGTTTGCCATTTGGATAGTTTATGGTGGACACAGAAAGTGAGTAGCACAGAGTGACGGCCACACCTGCGAATGTCCTTTTGATGACGTGCTGTGCTGTTCAGCAAAACTATGCCACGCGAGAGCTACGAGAGCTATAGTGAAAAAATAAAAACATCGCGAAACTTAGGCAAAGTATAACCTTTGGTGCACTAGTCACGTTATATTTGCATGAATTTGCTGTAAACGCCGTTCACCTGTTGAAAAACAGATACCATTGGCCTGTAGCTGGAAGGACGCTTGTCCACAAATTACACGCTAATCGTGTCTTCTAGTAGAGGCACAAACTGCTTGAAATTCGTCAACGTTTGTACAAAGCTTTTTAGGTTGTGTGGGCCTGGCATTGGATAGTAGGTTTTGAGCCGGACACGGATACGTGTCATCCTTCTGTGTGACTGAGCTTTTGCAGGAAGTAAATGCCACCCTCGCACATCTGTTGAAAGCTAACTTTATTGTTTGATGTTTGCGTGAGCTGTTGGGTTGCATCGGCCTTTGGAAAGCTCATTTTGTGACAGTAAATTGCTGTATGGCGCCGCAGGAGCCGTTGAGAAACCTTCGCTAGCAGGCGTACGTTTTCACTTACATATAGCGTGAACAGACTTTTACCGTGTTATAGTCAGCTTGTTATGCTGAATGGATCCTTCGGCATTTTTCCCAGCGTACGCCCCGTGTCAACTAAACTCTTTCAAGATGTAAACCATATAATGGCGTTTCTAGGCAGTGCGTAACAGCGTGACAAACGCGTCAGCGCGATATTTATATTTCCATTTGCCGCTCTTCTAAGCATATCATGCATCCGAATACACAGGCTGCTGCAGTTACACCTGGTCAAACGTCGTTTACCTGCTCTGTTTCTATGTGTTTGTTAACATATGAAAACTAGTAGGTTTCAGCGTTCTTTCTAAGGAGCATAGCTTTGAGCAGCCCACTGCTGCAGTGTTGCAAGGTCAGCGGCCAAATTGAAAGGCCATTATGTTGAGAAGCTCAAATTTGTTCCACTTGTTCTAGAGAAGGTGCACTCACTCACAACGCATCTTGAGCATAGCGTTATATAGTAACAAGTGACTAGAAATAACGCACGAGAATGCTGGTGCCAGCAGGGCTTACTGATCACGGCACCACACAACTTGCTCTTTTTGCAGACGCTGACTGCTGCCAAGTTAACGAACCATTACCTTCATCACAGTTAGGGTTGCCATCCTGAGTCCACCAGCCTTCACGTATATGCAGTGGGTGTGTAGTGTTTCATTAGAGTCCGCATTATTCTTAAATTTCAGTAGAATTTTGAAGTTTGCGTTATATTCTTACTTCAAGCTGATTCCTAATAGGAGATGTTCTGTTTGTAGAATGCCTGCGCGGCCTAAATATGCCTTAGATGAGGCAGATCCTTCATAGGAAGCTAGCCACTACCTCCAGTGCTCACACATTAGACCCAAACACGCCACACAGTTGTGATTATCGTCTTTACAAGGTGAAAACTGTTTCGAATTCACAGTGCTCTCGTTGCAGCGGTATTGCTTGCTGGGATCGTGAGCCTTACACTGTCTAATACCGGACTAGGAAGGACCGGGAATGGTCACATGCAATTAAATGCATGTGAAGTTACTTTATTTGCAAGCACTGGAAATCTTGGAATATGGCTGGACACCTAAACTCACGTCAAATCAAGGCTCAAACACGTAGACAGCTGTTGGCCGGTTTCAAAACACCTCTTATTCACTTACCCGTCAGTTCTTGTAACAGCGAGACCCCACAGCCCACAACGCCACACCACAATTAGTAAAAAGTCACAATACCCGTAAAGAAATTCGTTTGGAGAAAACAGCTTTTCACAAACGTGTCTTTTCCCTAAGTGGAGCTAGCAGCTCTATGCGTTTCCTTGCTTCTTGCCTTGAAGAAGACAAATGGCAACCGAAGAATAAAAGGATATTATTGAAATTCAAATGACATTCAGCTATGGATTGAGGGCAGCTCGTGTACCAGAAAGTGAGGCCTACACTTGTGGGAGGCCTTGAAGCTGTATGCAACACGTCTTCTTAAATGCAAAAATATTGCAGTTTGTTTTTTGTGAAAACCTTTTTGAAGCATACCACGGCACTGCGAGTCTCTCAAGGATTTCGATGATAAGCAAACTGACCACGTGATGCTTGAACAATCAGGTCCATTACAGTATAGCACTTAAGTCACATTCAGCAAACAAATAAAGCCCATACTTTCACAGAGGTCAACTACCTGTAGAGGAATTCGCCCAGAAAGAAACGCTTTTCATATATGTGTCTGAAATCCGTATGGGCCGCTCTGCCCTTTGGCATAGGAGCTGCGAACAGAAATCGGAAAATTAAAAAGATTCTGTTCGTAGCTTCAACAAAATATCTATTAGCTGATTGAGAGGGCTCATATACCAGAGGCATTTATATGTTGGAGGGCATGCACTTAATGCTAGGATGTGTGTCATTCCTACATTGGCGAAGTCACGCGGCCACAGCACTTGCCTACAGACTATCAGGGGTCAAACGTTCGCAAAAACAAGAGTTAAAGCGTAGAATACCTATCAATATTTCTTGCAGTCCCACTCTGCCAGAATCGAACATGGAAAAGCGTGCGTCGAGCAATACATGTGCGTACTATCAGAAAGTGTGGCGCTTTGCCAGATGAAAAGGGCTGAACTGGCGTGAAATTGCAATTAAATGTACATAAAATTAGAATCAAGCTCGAATATTTCATCATAACAGTGCTTTGTACGCTGTCATGAGGGGCCTCCGTCTAGCATGCCACTCTAAGAGCTGCGCTGCTTCGCACATCGTTTTCGCCATTAGCGTCTTTTGAACAGCCGAGTGTATTTATATGAGGTGCTACACTAAGCATTTACCCTCGCCATTGCCCCTATGCAGACTAGACGACTAAGCGAGCAAGTGTCGGACTGCACCCGTAGCTAGTGCGCTAATTGTACAGCATATGGATGCAAGCGATGCCACAACTCTCGCGCTGAAGGCATGTGCACTCTGGGTGGTGAATGTGCACATTGCATTTGCCCAGTCAACGATGATACGCGAGGAGACATCAACATTCCGCGTACCCGAAGTGTTCAGAATTGCCATTGTAAAATGACACATTGTGAAGTATAAAAGTGCCAGTCAAGAAAAATATTATAACGGAAGAATCTTTCATTGTACAGTGCCTTTCAAATCAAGTCAAATCGTGTTCAGGCTTTGAAATCTAGTGCTTGCTGTTCAAATCGAATCCGTATGTAATGATTCTAGTTGCTTGAATAGGCTTTCTATAGATGGGGAAGTGGCGCGAGTGGGCGATAGCATGCTTCATGAGCTGTTTGGACTCTCTAGGTTGCCATTTGGATACTTTGTGGTGTACATAGGAAGTGAGTAGCACAGATTGACGGCCGCACCTGCGAATGTCCTTTTGACGACCTGCTGTGCTCTTCAGCACCACTATGCCACGCGAGAGCTTAAATAAAAACACAGCGAGACGCAGGAAAAACTAAAACCTCTGGCGTATCAGCCACGTTGTATCTGCATGAATTTGTTGCCAACGCCGTCCATCTGTTGAGCAACAGACGCCATCAATGGTTTGTAGCTGGGAGGACCGATTGTTATCTGCAAGATAAACGCTTGACGTGTCTTCCAGTAGAGGCACGACTAGCTCAAAATAGCGGCGAAATTAGTCAGCGTTTGTACAAAGCTTTCTTGGTTGTGGGGGTCTGGTAGTGGAGAGGAGGTTTTTGAGCCGGATATGAATACGTCTGTGTGACTGCGCTTTTTGCAGAAGGCTAATGCCGCCCGCGCACACGTGTTGACATTTGTGGCACAGGGGAATATATGGTGGTTTACCGCTCAAAGGGGTATTAGAATATGGATTTGACGGAAAGAAAGTGCGTTTCGTCGCTTTTGTGCTGTTCCGCGCATCACTTGGCTAATGAGCTCAGGCAAAAGTCACGTGCTGGAGAATTTTGAAGCGATTTTCCGCCTGTGAGCGAGTTTTTCACTCTCGGTATCTTGCAAAACAATCGTTGCGCTTGACAGCAGCCAACGCGAAACTGGACTTTAATGGAGCCTTTTTCGGTATGGGAACATCAAAAGTGAAATAAATCGGTGTAAGGCGTAGATCTGAAAGACGTTGAAACGTGGGATTTCCAGAATTATTTGCCCCAGGCAGTGTGCTCACGCAGACACCTAACACATGCTGTAATTAAGAAGTGCTTGTCTATTCATGCAAGCTTTGTGAGCCGAAAACCTGTTGCGAATGGTTTGTCGATCCCTGCAAGAGTTGCCAGCTAGATCCACACGCTAACTACCTGCCGCTGTTTCCTCAAATGCTTGTGTCAGGACCTCTCTGACAAAGATCCGTGGAGCAAGGAGAAACAGTATGTTGACTATACAGCAAGTATCCCTCCGCGCAAAATACTTCATCTTGGATAACTCAATTTTACTTATCATCTGTGCGTCGCATCAGCAGCGTGTCATCAGGTTCTCACTAGCAGTGCGTCTAATTCTCTTGACATCACCAGAATGTTGGCAAGAATCCAGTGCACACATGCTGGAGAAAAACATTTGTTGTGTTCTTAGCTTGTACGTTTCACGAAAGGGTGGGCGTATGCAAAGTCAGTACAAGAATTCTAGTGCACAAACGAATCAACGTTCTCAGCTGCAGAGCAGTGCTAGCTTGCCACTCTAGCTTTGCGGCGCATCATATTTAAAAGTAATGATTGGAGTCTTTTGCGTGGCAAAATGGATGGTACTCCAGAGTTTCTGTACCTTGGAAAGCATCTATCACGGGACAAGAATAACTGCATATGCGCTGCCTGGTCATGACTGCGCTTGTCGTTTTCTTCTGTCAGTATTTTTAGCGCTAGCTGGGCATACGAACTCTAGGAGTCTCTGTTCCTATTTATCAATGCTTCGACGCATTCTACTACATTACAGCTTTTGCTGAGTAGCGACTTGCCTGCACTGCTTTTTGAGATAACTACTCGTCCATCGTCTTCAAAATATACACCTGAGCTACGTTTGCCATGAAACTCTGGCATTATTTTATTCCGTTGATCAGGAGCGGCCTGTCGTGCGTGAAAGCGCCAGGTGTGTTGTACTGTGTGCGCCGAATACAGATGCCCTAGATGAACTATTGTGGTAGTGAGTCGAAAAAAGCTTTTGTGTCTTTGGATAACGTGAACTCAAAGGCCATTTCGATTATTCAATTTACCGCTGCTTTGTAGAAGTGGTCGCTGTAGAAATGCTTTCCCTTGCGCCTTGACCAATTCTTCACACTATTTGGGAAGTTCGACCGAAGTACACACAATACAGTACATTTGCTAAGTACCGGAATAAAAACTACTCGACAAACCCATTATATGATTGTTCCTGGCAAACTGAAGCGTCGCCATGAATTCCTTTGCTGAGCGTCGCACCATCTGTAAACTCAGCCAAAACGTGGGAGTCTCAGACTGCCAGTCAAAAACGATTGCGGTGGCCGGCAACCTATTTTCTGCAAGTTAACATGGCTTGCATAAAGCAATTCGGTGGCGAAGAGCTCTTGTCTCTGGGGCCGACCAGCAGCGATTGACGATGCGCTGAAGTGGTGCTTACAAGAAAGCTTGTGGGAAGCTTCTACATGTAAGATAACTTGACTGCCTCAGAGACAATGAAATATCTCTGTAGCGACTTGGTGCGGTAACATGCAGCCATATTAGATTCATAGCATGGGCTTTGATTGTAGCGTCAATCTATGTGTGTTAAAATACTCGGCAATCAGACTTTGGTGTTTGCATGCCAAAAGCAAAGAACTGCTATCGAACATGCCTTCAGCGTACAGCGCAGCTGTCGTGCCTCTCTGTTCGCTTCCGTTGGTAGTCTGTACGCCTTGGCAACGTGGCTATGCATTTCATTGACCCTAAAAGTGTTATGTCCTGTTTGTTTCTCTAGCACCATAATCAATGCATCAACGCAAGCCACACGGTTTTCCTCGAGGACTGATCACAATTTGGTATGATGAAATGCAGGGAGTGAGGCTGTTGCGTCATTTGTTCCGAAGCACATCAGCGCTTGAGAGGATCTCATGATGCTTCTATTCATGGCTGTTGTCTCAGCAGCTGCTTCCCAAAGTACGCATGCATGCCTAGAAGCTATGACGCATCCATTATAGAGGCAGGCAATCGTTTTCAAGGAGAAATAAGTTGTGCTCATGCGAGTTGCTGTACGTGCACACCTGGAAGAAAGAAAGACATTTGAACGAGACTTTTGCTTTTTTCAAGTATGTGCGCCTTGCACGGGTAAAGACGCCTACTGACAATGCATGTGCAGCCTATCACATTTACGCTACCATCGCTTCGTTTTTTTTTTGAACGGCGCAACTTGCTATATTTAGAGGAATATAAATCTTGGAAGTTAGATTCTAAGATGAACTGAGGGGATGCACATTCTGATTGTCGATTACGCATCTTGTGTTTTGAATACGTCTTCGACTCGTGAACGCAGAACTGGCATGTCGCCATACGCCTGCGAATGATTTATTTGGGGTGCTAAAGTTGCAGCGCCTGGAAGGCGGCCATTCTTTTTTGTGCAATTGAAACCACGCTTGGTATTTTTGTCGCAGCATTTGTGCATGATGAGCCCGTGAGCTAGATGTTGTAGAAGGCCTCGGAAAATTGGCTGACTGCCTGAAAACTGAAAAAGCCACGAGGCCTGTCCGTGCATATCGAATCAGCTCGCCTTACGTTGGGGCATTTTTGTGAATTGGGGCAACTACATGGCCTATTCGGATTAGCCGGTGGTGAGCGCAGCTTTTAATGCTGAACCGTGGTCTGGCTCTGCGTGGCAGTATGTATGGCTGTCACAAGTCTAATAGTGCAGCTTGCATACCCTTTGGAATGTCCTTCATGTACATTTCTATGATCCCTTTCTGGGATCATAGAAATGATACTCCTTCCTTTCATAGTTTGCTCATGCTCTCTTCGAAAAAGCTACAGGCGTCTGCAGTATAGTTAGAAGGAGCAACCATAGATGTTTCACCTGAGAGGCCGAAGGCGAAACATGAGCGAAACACTTTTTGTGTCGTTTTGAGGCACTCAGGCCTTTGCTGTGCTGCAGTTTTTGTATAACACAAAGTCCAAGCTTACAGAAGCATCTTGGGTTTCTTAAGGAAGTGCGTTACAGTCATCTTTCTGTTTCGCAAAGTGGAAAGATCAGTCATACATAACTTAAATGGTGCTGGAACTTCATGGGCATCGCTATCACATAAACGCAGATGTGCTTGGTACATACGCCAACACAAGTCAGAATGTTATGAATTCGTTTGTGGAGTGCAAGCGTGGGTATGAATTCTGCAGGAAGTATGCTTCAGAGATATCCATGCAATCAAGAGATGATAAACAAACGTGAAAATTATGCGGGAATTCGCTCGAATTGCTTTGATACCAAAAATGTGTTTTAAAATCTTTTTCATATTCATTTAGCTGCGCAACTTACAACGGCTTTGATGACTTGAGAGTTGAGAGCTCGGGTTGTTGGTTTTTGCCTCGCAGCTGCTGCTTTTGTCACTACTAATTGGTGATTTGTGCTGCCAGGAAGGAAATTGTGAGCCTGCTCAAAAATACAAGCTCACGACACAATAAAAGATTCCTTACCGAACAGCTTCTATTCATATCCAAGCAATTGTTTGAATCAGTATGTGTGTCTTGTGAACCGAGCAGCTGAGATTACCTTCAAATTCTGCAGTACCTCTCTTGTCTACAGTTTGGTTTCACCAGGACAATTCTAGATAGACTCTGTCGCAAATGCAGCTTTCTATACGCGCTTGCGTGAAAGCTACAAGTGCTTTTACTGTTGTCACTCAACAGAAAGCAATTCACATGACGTTCGTACCAGCCTGCGTACCGCCTATGATGAATTATAGCCCTTATTAGTTTTATCAGGCACCCAGAACCCGCCAACACAATTAACAGATAAATAATGTATCTAAAACAACACGATTCTGAGCGTTCAAAAACTGGTATGGGACCTCACTGTTCCCTGCGATATTTGAAACACCTCATGCCACCAGAAAGTGAGTTTTACCGAGTTTGCTGGAATGGAAAATACCGTGCTCAGAGCACAAAAACGTAAAGCGTTCCCACTTGGTGCTTCCTAGGACTGGGCAACATTCCTTGGATGCGAGGTACACCTCATGTGAAGCCCCCACCAAGTTTTTCTGATGCAAGCAACACTATTGGGCACATCATTGCAATGCGCCGTTCCTGAAATGAGTGATTTCCTTTAAGCGAAAGCCGCGCTTACGGAGTGTGCTTCGCCCTGAACATTTTGAGCAAAAGTCGAATTATTATCGGTACCTCAGTTCGACGGTCATTTAAGCCAGGGCCATTTAAATTAAGAAACATATTCCGACTCCTCTAATTGACCAGTACGTCAAGTTAATGCTTTGGAAGAGGTTGTCGTGATAACCTCTGTCGAAGATCTCAGTGGGATGATTTTGCATTAGGTAACAAGGGCTTTGAGGAAATGAAGGCATGCTCTTCGAGGTTGAGACATGCAAAGATGTGCTTTTCGGTTAAGACACTGCAAATAATCGTACTGGCTTCTGCAGACATTCCATCACAATTGCGCATCGTCGAGACTGTGCAATGTGTTGCTTAGCATGCCGCTGTTGATAACTAGACAGTACGACGCATATGAGTCAAAGTACAGAGGCTTGTAGAGGACGAAGTTGCTTTCCGTTGCTCCATCCAGTGGACAACTTCGGTGGGAATGCTTGTGCATCGACATACAAATGAAAACGGATATCTTAATCGTAGGCATTCAGAGGCTACAGGTAAATTGCGCCGCACCGTGCGAGGCCTCGAAACAAAAGCGGCAGCACATGGCAAGCTCAAATGCATTCATAAAACTGTGGCCGTGATTATTCGTCTTTTAAGCCTGGTGCCATGACATTCAGTACCGCCGCAAAGTGCTCGCTTTGGTAGAGCTCCATCACAAGTGTATGCAGTTGCCTCTCTGGCGAAATTCCCGGAGTTCACACTGGCTGAGCTTTGTAATTTGCTCTCGCGAGGTGTGCCATGACGACTGTTTGCAAATAAACTTGTTTCGCCGTAGACTTCGTGTGAGCCTACACAAATGATCGACATGTGTGGCAAACGGTTGCTTTTGCTGTTTTCTCCCCAGATTGTGCGTTGTAGAAACGTCAAAAACCGACATCAAAAACCGAGTTTACACTTGAGGTTACAGTAGTTGTAATGCCCTTCACGTCAGACACAGAGTTTCGTACATACGATGCAGTTTCGACTGTTTCGTATTACTTTTCTCTGACTCGCTACACTTAATAACCATGCGACTTCACGTACAAGCAACCAAGTTTTGCAGGATCAGTGAAACTGTAAAAGCCTTCACAGCCACAAATTACTGCTTGGCAGTTGTGCGGCTGCTTCTCCGTCGATCATGCGCGTGGATCAGGGAATTTTGCACATTCTTTTAAGATTTGTCACCGGCGCATTGCTCCATTAAATGGAGAGGCTTTCGCCTACGTAGTTTGAAAACTTCTTTTTGAAACGGGCGTTGTATCCTAGTCCTGTTCTGGGAGCATGGTGAAATATATTCTCATTGGTAGAACTCTTTTTGTGCGTTTTCGCATGCAGCTCATTACTTCTATCGATTGCCTACTCAGTAACACGGCGTCGATGCCCTGTATACTGACAGCTGGTGCGTCACATATTCAAGAAGACTGTTCTTTCTTTGTATGGCAAACAAAGTGAACGTTCCATTTTCCAGCCAAGTCTTATGGCGTATGCGTCTTCTATAATGCTGTAAATTGCTTTTCAGCAGTGTCATGTGCTAAATTTTACCCACCAGTCAACCTTTAGAGTGTCCATTGTCAGCGCCTCTTGTCTGAACCTGTTTTTGACAAAAGACAACCGCATGAAGAGGTACAGCTGCAAGCAGCATTCCCCTCCTCTCAATCCGCCGGATGATGACTTTTGGCTCGGGCAAGCTATTTGGCGCTGCCGGGGCCGAATATTTCCTTTTCAGGTAGAATGTGGCAGGAGCGTGTATTATATCGACCGTCCACATGACCAAGAACGCTGAGGCCGCAAAGAGCTCCACAGCAAGTGCGTTGTGCAGTTTGTCAAGTCGATTAACCTGTCGTACGAGACTATGCGGCCAGCAAATTCAGCCAGGCGAGCTTATCACCAAAGCATGTATACACGTTTTGCGTATTATTAAGATCACCTTTTTGTAGTTGGGTCTTTGACGATGATGCCGCAACACCATTATAAGGAGTGCACTCAGTCGTGCAGACTACGCGAATTCCGGTGCGGTAAAATGAAGCAAGTGAGCCAGAAATTATCGACCCACATTTTTGCATCTTATCGCAACCTGAGGGTGCTGCTTCTGCAAAACTTTCAAGACAAACGCTGTGCATTCGACAATGAGACAACTACAAGCGCACCGAATACTTTCTCACTGCAGTCGGTTGCGACATGTATTTTACGGTTATTTCGGTTGAACGGAAATGCACGTTTTCGACGCTCTGATTCTCGGTTGGTAACATTGAGTTTTTGCGTATCTTGAGGGGTTCCGGTAGCGGTGAAGCGAAGCAAATTCAAGTTGCCACGGCACTGTTTCGAGTTTCTTGGGTGTCTTTGCCGCAGCACTTTTACTAATCACGAAGCAACATGCTGCGTCATGTGAAATAAGGCTTCACCGGAAGCTGCACCTTGTGGTTTCCTCAGAGTATTCTTGCTGCCCAGTGCGGCGTTCCTCTGAAAGTACAAGTCCCGACATGCAGGGCTTGGGATAAACTCAGATGTTCATGCAATAACCCAGAACATTTGTGAGATCCTTCAGAGTTAACAGAGATTGGACTAATTGACACAATGCGGGGCTTGGCACCCCTATCACTTTTTTTGTCACTTTTGCTCCATGACAGCATTAGAATTTATGGGCGAGGCAACATATGTATGGTGAGATATTTCCTCGTCTATTTACGCGTCGGAAATCTAATGGTGTGGTGGCAGTGTCCAGCAGGAAGTCGACAGCTTGTGCGTTATTTTGTCTTTTAGATAATTGGCGAACAAAACTAATGCTGCCTGTATATTTGCCCCACAAGCCGTACGCGCCCTGCAAATGCTGTTTCGAATTACCAGTGAGCAGAGGCATGCGGCGGATTTCACTTGAACAGCGACCTCAACAGTTTAGTATTTGCACTTGTTATCTGAAAGGATTCGCTACGGCAGATGATTTAGAGGAGACTCCAATTATGTAGCCCTAGGAAGTCGCCGCGCTCGTTCCAGGAACGGATTTTAGCACTGCAGCGCTAGCTTGTTCTCCTTGAAGGTGACGCATGCAGGAAATCGCTTAATGGGGAGCACTTTTATGCATGTATTTTCAACAACGTTCACAGGGTGCGCACTGTGCTGTGTGCCAAAAACCAGGGACCGCGCCCGCAGGATAGTCACTCAACAGATCGAGTCAACTGAGCTCATCGATCAGAGTAGCTACACGTTTTGCGTATTCACAGGAAAAACTCCCCTTCAGCTGTATATTTTATTATGAGAAACACAACGCATCTTCAACGTCACGCGCATTTGGGTGCTGAAAAATGCAGAAGTGCGCCATAAGTAATCTTCCAAAATTGCATATTTTCGTCACAACTTGGTGATGCCGTTTTTGCAACGTTTCCAAGACAAACGCTGTGTATTCGATAATCAAACTAGTGCAAGCGCACCTAGCATTCTCCCATTGGGCTCAGTTGCGACACGTACTTTGCTTTTTGCTGTTTGAACGTAGGTGCAACTGTTTGACGCTCAAAGGCGTTGTTGGTAGGTAGCGTTGAGTATTTGCGTATCTTGAGGGTTGCCGGCAGCGGCGAAGCGAAGCGAATTCAAGTTGCCAAGGCACTCTTTAAGAGTTTCGCTGGTGTTTGTCCCGCAGCATTTCTGTTATTTGCGAAGCGATGCGCTTCATCATGTGAACTAAGGCTCCATCAGAAGCCGCACATTGTGTCTTCCTCAAACTATACTTGTGGCCCAGTGCAACGTTCCTCTTAAAGCAGAGCCCCTGAGATAGATGATTTGCATTAAGCACAAGGGCGGCCACGCGAAACGTGGAGCTGCGAAATGCAGGAATCGAGCTCTGAGGGATCGTTCTATATTCTAGTGTTCCTATCGAAATTCGCTGACACAGTTGCTGCATGTTATTAACGCTAACGCTATGGCCAAAGAATGAATGTACACTGGAAATTCTCCCAGTGCAGTCTGTAGAGATAAGTGTTTTTTTCGGTCGATCGAATGTGAGTGCATTTCTGTAGGCACTCTGCGATATATCTGGTGGCATTGAGTATTTGCGTGTCCTGAGAATTGCCTCCAGTGGTAAGGCGGAACATTTCCAAACAATTGAAATATGCAATCTTCTTGGTTAAGTGCTTCTAGAAGATGCTTGTTGCAGCAAGTTTATAATTTGCATAAGGCGAAATGCTTCTTCATGTGAACTCAGACATTCGAAGACGCTGCATCTTTCGTCTACACCAAAGCAGTACCATTGCCGTATGCAGCGTTCGTCTGAAAGCAAGACCCCACAGCAGGATGG
>NW_013654321.1:0-12500 GCF_000499385.1 Eimeria necatrix
GGGCCCCCCCCCCGCAGCCCCCGACCTCGCAAAGGCTTTTTCCAAACAACTCCTCACCGCCCTCACTGCCACCAGCTCAGTCGCTGCGGTCTTCGCCTTCATCAGCGGTCCGCACTCCACCCCGAACCACGCCAGCTAGCCAGCTAGCTAGCCAGCTAGTTGGGTGGCGAGCTGCCTCGCTAGCTAGCTAGCTGGGTGGCTAGCTGCCTCGCTAGCTAGCTAGGTGGCTCGCGGCCTCGCTATCCAGTTCAGTTGCTAGGCAGTTGCTCGCTAGCTCGATAGATAGTTCGCTGGCTAGCTGGCTAGCCATCTAGCTAGCTAGCTAGCTAGGCATCTAGCTGGCTAGCTTGCTGGGCAGTTAGCGGGTTCAGAGTCACATGCTGCGGGCGGGCCTTGGGGAATGTCTTATCAACCTGGGGAGCTAGCTGGCTAGCTAGCTACGCAGCTAGCTAGCTGGCTAGGTAGCTATGTAGCTAGCTAGCTGGAGCCGAGAGTGTGTAGCTGTGTGGGCAGCTAGCTAGGCCTAGCTAGCCATCTCTGTTGTTTTGTTTTTTTTGTTCTTCTGCAGGCCTTCAAGTCCGCACTCTCTCGCGCCTTTTGTGGGAAACCATGCCGCCCATGCCCGCAGCAGCGTCCAAGCTCTAAACCCTAAACCCTAAACCCTAGTTCAGGGTTTTAGGGTCCCCGCACCGTGCAGGCTACACACCCGCCAATAGAGCGAGCAGGGCCATTCTAAAGGCAATACTGATAATAATAATAATTAATAATAATAATAATAATAATAATATTATTATTATTATTATTGTTATTAATTATTACTATTATTGTTGTTTATAACAATAACAGTAAACCCGAAACAAAAGAAATAATGTAGTGAGGCCTCCAGGGCCCAAACTGGGGGCGGGAAGCCCCACGCATGTTTCTGCATGCAGTTTAAATAATTGAACAAACTTTTTTTTTAATTTGAATTAATTAATTGTTTATTTTGTTTATTTTCGAGTCCTTTTGTTCAATTTAGAACACTTTATTGTAAATAGTTTATCTCCTTTTTCCCTTTTTGTCGAAATTTATAAAATTCGTTTTCATGTGCGCCGTCTTAGCGTAATATTACACTTTTGCAATTTCCATTCGTAATTATACTTTTGTATTTATATTTAATATTTATATTTGTATTTATATTTATATTTATATTTATATTTATATTTATATTTGTAATTGTTTATATTTGAATATGTTGATGTAATGGTGGAGAATGTGCATCTGTGTTGAAAATAAATTTGAAATATCATTTATTTATTTATTTATTTATTTATTTATTTATTTATTTATTTATTTATTTATTTATTTAAAACAAATGCACTTAATAAATACCTGCAGAAGTAAAAGTGGAAATTGTCATTTGTGTTTTTGCAAACACAAAAGGATGAACAAATATAAACACAATACACCTCTGCATGCAAAAAGACATCAACAAAATATAAATATAAATACAAATGAATAAATAAATATAGATATAAATGTGCATATTCTTTAACAAATTGTATTTATGTCTTTTTCATTCTTAAAGGACTTCAATCTTCTTCAAGAAGCCAAAGAAACCCAAGTTGCAGTCAGAGCGATTTCTCCAGAGTCTTCGAGAGCCTTAAGAGCTTCTTCAATTGCTTCGGCTGCGGTGTACGTACACCCGAAACGCATGCAGCAGCAGCAGCAGGAAGTGTGGGGCGCAGTGTGGGGCGCGCTGGGGTGTCTACGCAGCTCTGGGGTGTATCGACAGCTCACGCGAGTGGCCAGACAGCCGCTGCTGCAGCAAATGTCTCTTCATTGTTTTTTCTTCTGCAGCAATTAAAGTCTTCAGCAGCAGCCGCTGCAGCGGCTCCGTGATGTGCTCAAACTGCTCCAAAGAAGTGTCTTCTGCCCAGCAGCAAAGTCCAAATTCAATTCCAACGCGACTTTATTAGCAGCAGCAGCAGCAGCAGCAGCAGCAGCAGCAGCAGCAGCGAGAGCGCAGTGCGCAGCACCACCTCGAAGCAGCAGCACGGACAAAACAAGCAGCAGCAAACGCAGCGAAACAAGCAACAGCAGCAGCGGAACAAGCAGCAGCAGCAGCGGAACAAGCAGCAGCAGCAGCGGAACAAGCAGCAGCAGCAGCAGCACGGGAAAAATAAGCAGCAGCAGACCAAGCAGCAGCAGCAGCAGCAGCAGCAGCAGGGCTGGACCTGGGGCTTCTTGTTTGATTGTGTCTGGGAGTTGGGGCTTGGCGTGGGGTTCTTTTGCTGCTGCTGCTGCTGCTGCTCGAAGTGCAGCAGCAATGACCCGCAGCGGGAAAGCCTCAGCATATTCTCTGGGGTCTTTAATTGCTGCTGCTCTGCTGCAGTCAATATAAACAGCCCCTGTGTCGTCAGTGCATGCATAGCCAAAGACAGCCACGAGGCCCCCGTTCTTCAGCGCAGCAAGCAGCCCCCCGCTGCTGCTGCTGCTGCTGCTGCTGCTGCTGCTGCTGCTGCTGGGGGCGGGGGCGGCTGCTGCTGCTTCTTCCTGCTGCAGCAGCGCGAGGGCCGCCTTGCTGCTGCACTCGACCTCAATTGCTGCTGTGGGGTCTTCGAGTGTAAATCGGAAAAGAGAAGGCCGCACTTCGAGAGCTGTACAGACACCGCACAGCCCCAACATCCCCACGGGGGCCCCGTGCAGCAGCAGGGGGCCCCCCCCTGCCCTTTCTTTGACAGCTTTTCTGAGCATTGCTGCAGTGCAGTAGAGGCAGCCGTCGGGCGTTTGTGCTGCTGCTGCTGCTGCTGCTGCTGCTGCAGCGGGGGGGGCCCCCGTCCGCTGCGAGGGGGGGGCCCCCTGCGAAAACGCCTCCGCCCCAAACCCAAAACCCTCCTCGGGGCCCCCAAACGCAGCAGAGCCGCCCAGGGGGGCCCCCAGGGGGGCCCCCACGCTCTTGCGGGGCTCTGCAGAAAGGTAATCACCGGAGGAGGCGGGAGAGAAAAAGGAGTTTTCGTCGGCGAACATTGCGCGGCCTTGGAGTGTACGTACACCTCAAAGGAGGGGCCTCAAAAAGAGTTTCACGGCGCGGTGAAACGGCGCGTTCAGGTGTACAGACACCCGAGAACGAAGGCAGACGGCGGTGACCCCCGCGGCTTCCAAGGGCATGAAACGAAGCGAAAAAAGCTAGAAGGCCGCGTTTTTGTGTTATATTTGCATTTAATTTTCGATTTAAATAATAATAAAACCGAAATAAAAGACAAAACGCGCAAACAGAGCGGCAACCGCTAGCGGAAGACGTTGGGGGGTGGTTGGTAGGGTTTAGGGTTTAGGGTTTAGGGTTTGGGGCTGGAAAGCTCTTCAAGTTCTCGCATGCGCCATTTTTCGTTAATAAATAATATTTTGTGCATTTTTGCGCCAGTTTATTTCACTGGTAATTTTTTCCAGATTCCGTCGCCTCGCCGCTAGGGTTTAGGGTTTAGGGTTTAGGGTTTAGCGGCCTGTCTCAACCCTTCTACAACGCGCCGCGCGGCTAGCTCGCGGGTGTCCTGGGCAAATTGCCTTCTTCCCTCTCGTGAGAAATATTGAGGGTTTAGGGTTTTGAGATTAGAATTCGGAGATTAGGGTTTAGGGTTTAGGGTTTAGGGTTTGGGTTCGGGTTTTGTCGGAATGGCGACTTCGGCTGAGGCAGTGCGCGCTGCGTACGCTGCAGCAGGCCAGGGCCACGTCTTTCGCTTCTACGACCGGCTGCAGCAGCAGCAGCAGCAGCTGCTGCTGCAGCAAGCAGCAAAACACGACCCTGCGCAGCTGCTGCTGCTGCTCGAAAGCGCTCTGCAGCAGCAGCAGAAAAAAGGGGAGCAGCAAAAGCAAATCCGGCCTCCCTACAAAGTCGATTTGACCCTTCTAAACGAAGTCCTGCAGCAGCAGCAGCAGCAGCAACAGCAGCAGCGGGCTGAAGACCAGCAGCAGCAGCAGCAGCAGCAGCAGCAGCAACAGCTGTTGTCTGCGTATTTGAAGTTGCTGCCAGCAGCAGGCTGCGCTGTTGTGTCTCTAAACGAGTGTCCCCTTTTGCTGCGGAGACACTGGAGAGAGACAGGACTGAAACTCATAGGTGCGCGAGTTCGCACCTGCTGCTGCTGCTGCTGCTGCTGCTGCTGCTGCTGCTGCTGCTGTAGTGTTCGTGTAGCTTCCCTGCTGCTGCTGCTGCTTGAGTAGCATGTGTGCTTTTCCAGCTGCTGTTGCTGCTTTAGGGTTTAGGTCTCAGGGCCCTTGCAGCAACGCACGAACCACAAACCCTAGTCAGCACACCGACAGCAGCAAGCTGTAAGCCCTGGTCAGCAAACCCTAAATCCTAAGCGGCAAACCCTAAACCCAAATTAGCAAACCCTAAACCCTAAACCCTAATCAGCAAACCCTAAACCCTTATTTTTGTTTTAGGTGGTCAACAAAGTCATCAAGAGAAAATCGCCGCAGGAAAGTGTCGGGGTGATCTGCGAGCTGTTCACGGACTTGCCCTCCCTGCAGCAGCAGCAGCAGCAGCAGCAGCAGCAGCAAGAACAGCAGCAGCAGCAGCAGCAGCAGCAACAGCAGCAGCAAGGTCGTTGGGCAGGCGCTATCTTGGAGTACTCGGAGTTGCCTCGGGATATACGGGAAGGATCTGCTGCTGCTGCGGCTGCTGCAGCTCCTGCTGCAGCTCCTGCTGCTGCTGCTGCAGCTCCCGCTGCTGCAGCTCCCGCTGCTGCTGCTGCTGCTGCTGCTGCTGCTGGGGGACCCGAAGCAGGCCCCTACGCGTGGGCAAATGTCTGCATGCATTACCTCAGTCTTGACTTCCTCGAAGCTGTTGCCAAAAATCCCGAAGTCCTAAACTCTCAGTTCCATTTGGCCAAAAAGAAAATCCCCCACCTCGCTCCCCTTCAGGGGGCCCCCTCTGGGGGGCCCCCCGGGGGCCCCCCTGGGGGCCCCCCTGGGGGCCCCCCTGGGGGCTCTTCTGGGGGCCCCCCTGGGGGCTCTTCTGGGGCCCCTGCGGGGGCCCCCAGAGGGTCCACAGGGGGCCCCCCTGGGGGCCCCCTAAAGGGCCCCGCTCAAGAAACTCTTGGGGGCCCCACAGGGGGGCCCCCCTCTTCTTCTAAAGAGGCAAATGAACCAAAAGACGCATCTTGCTGCACAGCCACAGGGGCCCCAGGGGGGCCCCCCGGGGCCCCCGGGGCCCCAGGGGGCCCCCCTGGGGCCCCTGTTGATTTGGAAGACCCGAATTCTTGGGTGTTGGCAAACCCTAAGGAACCGAACGGATGGAAACTCGAGTTGTTTATCTTTGATGCCTTTCCTCTCGCAGACAGAATCCTGGTTAGGGTTTAGGGTTTAGGGTTTAGGGTTTAGGGTTTAGGGGTTGGGGTTTGGGGTTTGGGGTTTGGAGGTGTCGCTGGGGCTTCAAGAGCTTCATCTCAGGAGGGTTTGGCTGCTGGTGCCTGGTGGCTAGTACCAACGGGCCTCGGCTTTAGGGTTTAGGGTTTAGGGTTTAGGGTTTAGGGTTTAGGGTTTAGGGTTTGTATGTGGTTTGCAGTGTTTGGAAGTGGACCGGGACTCGGAATTTGCCCCTGTGAAGTGCGCTGGCTCTCTCGGAGTTGCAAAACCAAACAAATTCAATTTAGAAGCAGCAGCAGCAGCTGCAGCAGACACTCCTGAAGCAGCGCAGCTGCTGCTGCTGCGCCTGCATGCAAAGTGGATAGCAGCAGCGACAGAGCAGCAGCAGCAGCAGCAGCAGCAGCAGCAGCAGCAGGAATTGCTGTGTGAGATTTCGCCCCTTGTTAGCTACGAAGGAGAAGGCCTTGACAAGGACTGCCTCAAAGGCAAAGACCTGACCAAACCCTTGCTGCTGCTGCCAACCGAACGCTAAACCCTAAACCCTAAACCCTAAACCCTAATGCATGCAAAGATATGTGTGCCTGCGGCTGAGCCCGGCCTACGGGTTCCCGTGAGCCCCTCTGGGGGCCCCCTAGAGATATGAAGGGGGCCCCCTTTGGGGGCCCCTATGGGGGCCCCCTTTGGGGGCCCCCATGGGGGCCCCCCAGGAGTTTCTGGGTTTTTTTGAACCCTCATTTGAAACCCTAAACCCTAGAGACTCTGAAGTTAGAGACGGAGGCTCTGCAGGAGTAAAGGCCAGCGTCACGCAAACCCTAAACCCTAAACCCTAAACCCTAGTTTTTGAAGCGCTACTAGTTTCTCTCTCCTGCCTCCAAACTGCGCTAGAGCCTGGTGAAGCTAAAGGCGGCACAACTGCAGCAGGAGCAGCAACAGCAGCAGCAGCAGCAGCAGCAGCAGCAGCAGCAATGCTAATTGAATATTTGAGAAGAAATAAAAATGAAACAAAGACAACCTTCAGAAGTAGCAGTTCAGTGTCTCTCAGCCATTGCGGTGTCTGTACAGGTGAAACCGCCGCTGCAGCCCAACAGAAAGAAAGCCCCAGGGGCTAACCACTGGCAGCTGCTGCTGCTGCTGCAGTTGCTGCTGCTGCAGTTGCTGCTGCTGCAGTTGCTGCTGCTGCAGTTGCTGCTGGTGCAGTGACTGCTGCTGCTTCAAGGAAGGAAGAAGCGGCACACCGACCGGTGTGACTGTCGCTGCGTCCCTGCGGCTGCGGCATTTGTTGCTGCCGCTGCTGCTGCTGCTGCTGCTGCTGCTGCTGCTGTTGTTCTGCAGCAGCAGCTGCTGCCGAGGCTTACGCGTCGCTCCTGGCTTCGTCCGAGCAGTCGCTGCTCTTGGCGTCGTCCGCGGTCTCCGCAGCAGCAGCTTCCTCAGCAGCAGCAGCAGCAGCAGCAGCAGCAGCAGCAGC
Source organism: Eimeria necatrix (assembly GCF_000499385.1). Taxonomy (NCBI): domain Eukaryota; phylum Apicomplexa; class Conoidasida; order Eucoccidiorida; family Eimeriidae; genus Eimeria; species Eimeria necatrix. Next base: position 6,809 of record NW_013654321.1, read on the forward strand.
AGGGTCTGCTGCAGCGTCGTGCAGCTTCTGCTGCTCGCGCAGCGCTGCTGCTGCGCGCTCGCGGCGCGCTGCAGCAAGCGCCAGCAGCCGCTCCGCGTCTTGCTGCTGCTCGCAACTCACCCAGGCCCACCCACTCCCGTACTCAGTTCCAGGAACAAACAAATGAATGCGAACATCTCCGTGCTGCTTCAGACTGGCCTTCAGTTGCGCCTGCGAGTGTACGTACACCGCAACACACACGGGGTGTACGTACAACGCAGCGAACGCGGGGTGTACGTACACCGCAGCGAACGCGGGGTGTACGTACACCGCAGCGAACGCGGGGTGTACGTACACCGCAGCACGCGGGCCTGCGCTAGCAGCTGCAGCAGCTGCAGCAGCTGCAGCAGCTGCAGCAGCTGCAGCAGCTGCAGCAGCTGCAGCAGCTGCTGCTCCCCAGTGCATGCGTTCTGCCGAGTTTTTCACTTTTGTTATTTATTTCTGCACTTCATTTGTTTGCACTTTCCACTTTTCTGGCTACAGCTGACAGCAAAAGAAATGCTGCACTCAACCCCGAGACCCTGCTGCTGCACTTGGGGTGTACGTACACCTCGAACTGCCCCACAGCCCAACTTTAAGTCCAACAAGCAGCAGCAAAAAGCAGCAACAGCCCCGAGTGCAGACCAAACAAGCAGCAACAGCGAGCAGCAGCAGCAGCTGCTGCTGCTGCTGCAGTGCCAATACCTGCACCACCAGCAGCAGCAGCTGCAGCAGCAGCAGCAGCAGCAGCAGCAGCAGCAGCGAGAGCCTACCTCAGTCACGCCCACGGGGATGTTTTTGATAGTCACCCGAGACGCCGTGTCGGTGCGCGTCTGGGGGATGACAGGCCTCATAGTGTAGAAGGAGTTGGCGGCCATTTTGCTGTTGAAGTTGGAAGCAGCAGCAGCAGCAGCAGCAGCAGCAGCAGCAGCAGCAGCAGCAGAGGGCCAGCTAGGCGGTGAAGGGCCACAGAAACCCAAGGGCTGGAGAACGGCCGCGAGGGCTGACGAGGGGAAGGGGAAATGAAAACAAAGAAAGTCGAGGAAGAATGCAAAAAGAAAACCTTTTTAAAACTCTGAGAAAAGTGAAAAGGCCAAACTGCTGCTGCTGCTGCTGCTGCTGCTGCTGCTGCTGCGGCGCTGGGCTTCGCCGAGTTGACCAGCAGCAGGCGCAGCTGGCTCCAGCCAGCCTCTCCTCCTGCGTCCAGTTTCTCGAATAAAAGGCTCTTTTGAATCATTTTTAAAGCTTTTTGCATCATTTTGCATTTATAATAAAGTATTTTTAATTAATTTGCATTTATAAACGGCCTTCTGCGCCTCCTGGGCTTCATTTCGAGCCGCTTCGCCCCAAGTTGAACAGCAGCTGCCGACGGCTTCCTGCGGCTGTCCGCTGCGAGCTGCTGCGCTGCTTTCCGCGTTGAATAAAGGCCATTTATTGTCTTTTATTTCATTTAATTTGATAATTTATTTGCATTTAATCGAAAATAATAAAGAGGCCTCGGGAAAGCTCCGAGAGGCCCCACTCCCAGCTCGCCACGTGTGCGGCGGCCGTCTCGGATCGCCGCAGCTGAATCGACGCAGCGAAGAGCGCTTGACAGCAAACTTCAAAGCACCAAATAAAAATTAGAAAAAGAAAAGATAAAAGTGATATTTTTGCAACAATTCAGAAATGATTGATCCCCGCATCGCGGGAATCCTCTCGATTCAGATTCAGGAAAAGCCGAGCGGCTGCAGTGGTCAGCACTTAGTTGTGCAGGTTGAATTGCGGCGCAAAGAGCTATTCTGCTGCGCAATAAAAGGAATAGTTCTGAGATCACTTCGGAAATAAAGTTTCCGTTTGAATTTTGAATTTGTTTCGAGTTCGTGAGCTGTCCGTACACCTGAGGGGCGCAGAGGATCAGGCGGCTGCGGCCGATTTGCAAGGCAGTTGGCGATGCGCCGGTTTTTGGCAATTTTGAGGCGCTTGAAAACGTTTAAATGCTTTTTATGATGAATTTACGTAAATGAGGAGGTTTTTTGTTTCTTATTTGGTGGGATCTTTGGTAATTTTCGCGCTCGTTTGCTGGCCGGGCTGCACCCCTGCAGCAGCAGCTGAAGACCAGGCGCAAGTTTGCAAACAGGGCCACCGAGGCATTTTATTTCACATTCGAAACAAAAATGATCTTTCAAAAGGATGCAAAGTGACTGCAGTTTTGAAAAGAAACTGTTTGAAGCTCCTGAGGTGAGAAGTTGAATTCTTGAACGCAGCCACGAACCTGAACTGAATCTGAATGGAGTTGCAACGCAGAGGCAACAAAGAGTACAAAACCATCGCCTTGGGTTTGTTTTTCTTTTAATTTTATTTTAATTTTATTTTATTTTCCAATTTATTTCATTTCTTCTTTTTAAATTCCACAGAGGCCATCGAGACTCCCCTGCATTTGCTCCCCAACGACGAAACTTGCATTTCTATAAAGCACGCGCGGGAAGAGCCCGACATACTCTGGTGGCCAACACTTCTAATAATAATAATAATAACAATAATGATAATAATAATAATAATAATAATAATAATAATAATAATAATAATAATAATAATAATAATAATAATAATAATTATAAATATATTTAGAATAAAAAGTTATGAATTATAAGTTTAATTCGTTTTAATTCTTTCACTCTTCTTTTTTTCAGCTGCGAAAACAGAAGCTGCAGGGACCAGTGGGTAAGATCTTTCACTTTATATTTTTAATTTTTTTCATTTTTAATTCTTTTTTTTCGGATTTTTTTCTTTTTGCTTTTAATTTCTTTTCCTTTTCCTTTTAATTCCATTTCTTTTCCCTTTTACTCCATTTCTTTTCCTTTTTATTCCTTTTTCTCCTTCAATTCCTTTTTTTCATTTCCAACTTTGCACTTTAGTGGAAAACCATCACCAAACAAATCCTCTGTCTCCACCAAGGGCCCATGCGGAACGAAGTGGCTGGGGAGCCCCCTTTGGAAATAGAGCAGCGCGAAGTGTGTGGAATTTAATTTAATTTAATTTAATTTAATTTAATTTAATTTAATTTAATTTAATTTAATTTAATTTAATTTAAATGTTTTTATTCATTTTTGAACTTCCAAAATCCAACAACAGGTCCTGGAGAAGGTCGTGGAAAAACCCGAAAAGGGAGGCATCACAATTCACATCGACAAGGTCCGCTTGCCCTCAAACCCTAAACCCTAAACCCTAAACCCTAAACCCTAAACCCTAATTTTGAACGCCGAAATCTCTCAGGGCCAAATGCCAGCGGAACCCATGCTGTCGATACACCCGAAGTTCCGCGGGGTCCTCCGAAAGCGGCAACATCAGATTTCTCCATTTTAGTTTTTTTATGAATTCAAAAGTATTTTTAAATATGAATTCATAACTTTTTATGAATTCAAAAGTGTTTTAAAAAACTCAAAAAGATCAACCCAATAAAAGCCTGAATCAGAACTTTCTGTTCGCTTCTACTTACTGCTTCAACGAGCTCCCCTGCAGTCGCCCAGAACCTAAACCCTAAACCCTAAACCCTAAACCCTAAACTCTAAACCCTAAACCCTAGGCGCCTCGAATACCTTGGTGGAATCAGTGGGACTTGTATCTTTCGGTGTGGGAGGACTTGGGGGCTGCGTGGGGCCTGGGGGGAAAGAATTGAGAGCCAAGAAGTGGAAAAAGATTTTCAAATTTAATTACAAATTCTGCATCTTTTGAGTCTTCTTGGCGGTGAGCACAGAGGAACATTTGGCCCCTGAAGGGGGCCTTGGGGGCGGGCAGCAGCAGCAGCGGCGGCGCGGTGCTGCTGCTGCTGCTGCTGCATGCAGCGGTTCTGGGCCGCCGCTGCTGCTGCTGCTGCTGCTGCAGCAGCAGCTGCAGCGCGGGCAGGTGCCGCAGCCCCGCCTCCAAAGAGCCCTCCCCTGCATGCAGCAGGTCCAGCGAGCCGCTGTCTGCTGCTGCATGCAGCAGCTGCTGCAGCAGCAGCTTCCCAGCCTCTTCTTGCAGCAAATCTTTTACGAAGCCCTCAGTGTCATTTTCTATCTTCGAGTGCAGCAGCAGCCGCCACAGAGAAGGTGACCTTCTGGCTGCGCGGGCGGGGCCAGCAGCCGAGTTGCTGAGCTCTTCTGCCATTTCAAAAGAAAGAATTAAAAATTAAATTAAATTAAATTAAATTAAAAAGAAGTTTATTTCACTTTTTGGCGGAGTTCAAGGGAGAGCTGCAGCGGCGGCCGATCGATCGAGAACGGAGGACCGGCAGGCACTGGAAAAAAGAGATGCGATCCGGAATAAAGTTTTCAGATTGAAAATAAAAAATAAAAATAAATAAAATAAAAATAAAAATAAAAATAAAGTTGAATTTTTCTGCATTTCGACGTCGGTTGGGATGTACAGACACCTCAAGAATCGAAACCGGCGCGAGCACCGCCGCCGCATGCAGCCACATTTTTGTATATTTGAAACAGCCTTAATTAAATGCAACGAGGCTCTAAATACTTCAAAATAAATCGAAATGTTATTTTTATAAACTTTTTGAACAGTTTATTCCGCAGAGAGTTCCCCATTTATTAGATCCGGGGGCCCCGCCGTTCCAGTGGTGTCGAGACACCTGAGCCTCGCGGCGGCAGCACTTGGTGTCATTTCCTCGCGTCATTTTTTCTATTTCGAAGTTTATTTGTAATCCAAATGCCTATTTAAGTGCTAATTTTACTTCCTAGAGAGTTACTAGTGTGTGCAGTCGAAGCAAATGGGCAAACCCTTGCTGCAGCTCCCCCAGTATCCTGCAGATCGTCTCAGGTGTACGTACACCTGAAATGAATGCAGAACTAACGAGCTGTAAACACCTCTTGCCATTTCCATTCATTTTTAAAAGTAGTTTCTCCCTCAGTTATATAATGAAGACAATGGGGTGAAAAATCCCAAAAGAAAACGGCAAAACCCGCATCTACACCTATGCCTTCTAACCCTAAACCCTTAACCCTAAACCCTAAACCCTAAACCCTAAGCCGTAAAACCCTAAGCCGTAAAACCCTAGAGACTACAGGGATTCGCCTTAAATCGGCTTCAGATTAAAGCGCAGCAGGGAGCTGCACGGCAAGCCCGAACCCTAAACCCTAAACCCTAAACCCTTAAGCCTAAACCCTACGACTGTTCCCTCTTTCCTTCACAGATATCAAATGCATTTAAAAAGGACCTTTTCCGCAGGCCTTGCGTCAGCCCTTGTTGTGTCTTTCAAACTAAAAAATGAATAAAAAATGGGCCCCAGAGCAGAGGCCCACAACACTGCATCTAAACCCTAAACCCTAAACCCTAAACCCTAGCACCAAGCCTCCTGGATCTGGACTAAGCAGGACTGCAGCGTTTCAAATCCCATTTCCACTGCGACCTCCTGCGTGGTTTGCACGAAGTCCCTGAGCCAGAGGCAAATAACCCTAAACCCTAAACCCTAAACCCTAAACCCTAAACCCTAAACCCTAACCAGCAGCAATGATTAGAATTAGGGCTTAGGGTTTGCAGCAGCAGTGGACTCAGCTCACTCCCAAATCTTTGGATCCAGACGGGCCCTAAAGGGTTTTCCGCATCTGCAGAAGAGCAAGGCAGTCCCAAACCCTGAAACCCTAAACCCTAGTCTAAACCCCAAACCCTAATCCTAAACCCCAAACCCTAATTGCAAACCCCA
>NW_013654321.1:25000-27500 GCF_000499385.1 Eimeria necatrix
CAGCAGCAAATGAAGCAGCAGCAGCAAACCAGCAGCAGCAGCAAACCGGCAGCAGCAAATGAAGCAGCAGCAGCAAACCAGCAGCAGCAAATGAAGCAGCAGCAAAAGAAACAGCTGCAGCAAATGAAGCAGCAGAAAAAGAAACAGCAGCAGCAAATGAAGCAGCAGCAAATGAAGCAGCAGCAAATGAAACAGCAGAAAATGAAGCAGCAGCAGCAAATGAAGCAGCAGCAGCAAACCAGCAGCAGCAAATGAAGCAGCAGCAAAAGAAACAGTAGCAACAAATGAAGCAGCAGCAAAAGGAACAGCAGCAGCAAGTGAAACAGCAGCAAATGAAGCAGCAGCAAATGAAACAGCAGGAAATGAAGCAGCAGCAGCAAACGCATAAGCAGCAAATGACGCAGCAGCAGCAAATGAAGCAGCAGCAGGAAATCAAGCAGCAGCAAAAGAAACAGCAGCAGCAAATGAAGCAGCAGCAAAAGAAACAGCAGCAGCAAGTGAAGCAGCAGCAAATGAAGCAGCAGCGGCAAACCAGCAGCAGCAAATGAAGCAGCAGCAAAAGAAACAGCAGCAGCAAATGAAACAGCAGCAAATGAAACAGCAGCAGCAAACGAAGCAGCAGCAGCAAATGAAGGAGCTGCAGCAAATGAAGCAGCAGCAAATGAAGCAGCAGCAAACCATGCAACAGCAGCGAAGCAGCAGCAAAAGGGGCAGCAGCAAAAGAGGCAGCAGCAAAAGAAGCAGCAGCAAAATAAGAAGCAGCAGACACAAAGAGACACTTCTCCATGAAGCCAAAAGGAGACAGTTTCTCATTAACTCAATTATTATAATTCAATTATTGTAATTAAATTATTATAATTCATTTATTATTAATTAATTATTATTAATCACTATTATAATTCAATTATTATTAGCCAATTATTATAATTCAATTATAGTAAATCAAATACTATAATTGAATTATTATAATTCAATTATTGTAATTCAATTATTATAATTCAATTATTATAAATCAATTATCATTAAACAATTAACCAATAATAATAATTCAGCAACTATTAATTAATTGTACAAACTGAATTATTGTGGAGACAAAAAGGGACATTTAATTTTAAAATCAAAAAGAGAAAATTTAATTGCAATTAAAAAGAGAGTCTCCACCAAACAAAACAAACAATAAAAAATAAACAAACAAATAAATAAATAAATAAATAATAAACAATCAAATAAATAAACAAATAAATGAATAAACAAGTAAGCAATTAATTAATTAATTAATTAATTAACTAATTAATTAATTAATTAATTAATTAGCAAATAAATAAATAATAAAAATAAATAAACGAAGTCACCTCTGTCTCCCCGCAACAAAACAAACACCCGAAAACAAAGGAACAAATAAATAAACAAATAAACAGATAACTGAACAATAAACAATTAATTAATCAATTAATTAATTAATTAATTAATTAATTAATTAATTAATTAATTAATTAACTAATTAATTAATTAATTAATTAATTAATTAATTAATAAATGAAGTCACCTCTGTCGAACCAGGGGCACTCCCTGCACTGCTGGGGTGTCTTGACAGCTGCTGGCTGGAGTCTTTGGGAAATGATGATGTTTGGGTACATGGCAGAAACATCAAAGTGTAGAATTAAAGGATTAAAAAGAGAGTTTTGTTTGTTTTTCAGCAGCAGCAGCTTCTGCTTTATGTCGGAGACTGTTGCTGCTGCATTCGCCACTGCAGCAGCAGCTAAACCCCCACCCCCAGCAGCATCCGCCAGAAAGTGCTGCAGGCAAGGCTCCACCAGCTGCAGCAGCAAATCCAGTTTGCTGCTGTCCATTGCGAAACTCTCCTTCAAGTCCGCCCGGTAACTGAGCAGCAGCAGCAGCAGCAGCAGCAGCGGCAGGTGAGCTGCTGCAGCAGCTGAGGTGCTGCAGCAGCAGCAGCAGCGGCAGGTGAGCTGCTGCAGCAGGTGAGGTGCTGCAGCAGCAGCAGCAGCGGCAGGTGAGCTGCTGCAGCAGGTGAGCTGCTGCAGCAGCAGCAGCGGGTGAGCTGCTGCAGCTGTGGTGCTGCAGCAGCAGCAGCGGGTGAGGTGCTGCAGCACGTGAGCAGCAGCAGCAGCAGCAAATGCAGCAACAGGTGAGATGCAGCAGCAGCAGCAGATCCAGCAGCAGGCGAGACGCAGCAGCAGCGGCAGCAGGCCCAGCAGCAGCAAATGATCCAGCAGCAACAAATACAGCAGCAAATGCAGCAGCAGATGCAGCAGCAGATGCAGCAGCAACAGATGCAGCAGCAGCAGATGCAGCAGCAGCAGCACGAAAAGAGACACTAAGACGGCAATGAGGAGACACTAAGTGTCAGCAGTTGCAAATAAACAAACTTTCAAAAAAGTAAATTATTCATTTTTTATTATTTTCCATCTTTTATTATTTTAATTTTGATTTATTTTTATTTTTATTTAAACCCTGAGGCCAACAAGAAAGCAGCAAG
>NW_013654322.1:0-30570 GCF_000499385.1 Eimeria necatrix
AGCAGCAGCAGCAGCCGCCGCGTCCAGCAGCCGCTGCTGCTGCTGCGAATCCAAAGGCAGCGAGGCCGCGCCATAACGCTGCTGCTGCTGCTGCTGCTGCTGCAGCAGCAAACCCAACGCCCTGACCCCCCTCTCGTCCGGCGCAAAGAGACCCGCAGGAGGCTGCTGCTGCTGCACCTGCCCGCCGCGCACCGCCGCCGCCGCCGCCGCTGCTGCTGCTGCTGCTGCCGACTCGTGCTGCTGCTGCTGCTGCTGCTGCTGCTGCGGCCGCACCACAAAGTCCGCGCTGTCCACTGGCAAAGGAAGAGCAGCAATTATGCTGCTTTTGCTGCCGTAGTCCGCCACATTTATGTCCAGTCTTTTAAAAAGCACTTCGATGTCAAATACCAAATTCGTCCTGCAGCAACAGCAGCAGCAGCAGCAGCAGCAGCAATGGCCCCTCAGCAGCAGCAGCAGCAGCAGCAGCAACAGCAACAAGACACACCCCCCAGCAGCAGCACCACCCCCACCACCGACCCCCCCACCACCACCACCACCACCAGCAGCAGCAGCAGCACCCCGCCCGCCGCAGCAGCAGCAGCAGCAGCACCGCCGCAGCAGCAGCAGCACTCCCACCGCCGCAGCAGCAGCAGCAGCAGCAGCAGCAGCCGACCTGAGGTGGGGGAGCCTGTGGAAGTCGGCGAGGAGGTTGACGAGAGCAGCAGTCCAGGGATTGGGAAGTTTGAAAACTTTAGAAATGGAAACACTTTCCAAAACTCGACAAACGAAAGGCAGCACTGCCACCAGCTGCCCCGAGGTGTACGCACACAGCAGCAGCTTCTTCAGGTCCACGTGCTTCGACCGCAGCGGCTTGTTTCTGCAACGCATTTCATTTATTTTATTTTCTTTTTTATTTATTTTGTTTTATTTTGTTTTTTACTTTTATTTTTATTTTATTCCGGAATGGTGCTGAAATTCCCGTTGAAACGGTGCAAAAGGCAGCTCTGCAAGTCGAAGCAAAAAAACAGACTTCAAGCTGCTGCTGCTGCTGCAGCAGCAGCAGCAAAGCAGCAGCAGCAGCAGTCGAGATGACGCAGCAGCAGCAGCACAGAAGAGGAGCACCACCAGCAGCAACAACCACGAAAAGACAGCAGCACAAGCAGCAGCAGCAACAATAAAGCCACAGCACCAGAAACAGCAGCAGCAGCAGCAGCAGCAGCAGCAGCAGCAGCAGCAGCACCTGGCGATGGTGATGCTGCCCAGCCAGAGGCCCAAGTTCTTAAGAACTGTGCGGAAAGCCGAAGAGTCTTTTGCTGTTGCAACAAAGCGCAGCAAAGCTTTGACGCATTCGTAAGTAGTTGAGACCACAGAGTCCATTACCACCAGCTGCTGCTGCTGCTGCTGCTGCTGCTGCTGCTGCTGCTGCTGGGGCTGCTGCGGGGGGGACTGCAAGGGCTCCCCCGGCTTCTCCGCGGCGGGCTGCTGCTGCTGCTGCTGCTGCGGGGGCTGGGCCTGCTGCGGCTTGCCCGCGTGCTGCTGCGGCTCCTGCTGCTGCTGCTGCTGCTGCTCGAGCTCCTGGCGCGGCTGCTGCAGCAGCAAAATGAACTGGATGTACACCGCGTGGTGGTTCGGCTCCTTCGTGGCTCTGTTCTTCACCAAATAAAGAGACAGCCAGGGGACGAACTCCGGCTGCAGCAGCTGCTGCAGCTGCAGCGCCTTAGCAGCAACATTAGCAGCACAAATGCTGTTGCATGCAGCAGCAGCAGCATCTTTGAACCAGCTCGGAGGCGCCACGAGGTCTTGGATGAACTCTTCGTCTCGCGACAGCAGCGCCTCCATGCTGCCGCCTTGCTGCAGCAGCAGGCTCGCCCCGCTGCTGCTGCTGTTGCCCGCTGCTGCTGCTGCTGCTGCTGCTGCTGCTGCTGCTGCCGCGCTGTTGCTCGCCGACAGGCCCGGCAGCGGCGTCCCGCCGCTGCTGCCCCCGCTGCTGCTGCCGCCGCCCAAAACCCCGAACTGCTGCTGCTGCTGCTGCGAAGCGTCGCGCTGGTGCTCGTGCGGCAGCAACTGCTGCTGCTGCTGCTGCTGCTGCTGCTGTTGCTGCTGCAGCAAGTGCTGCTGCTGCTGCTCCAGGATCTTCGGAAACCTCTCATTCTGCATGTTCAGCGCCATAGGCCCCGGCACCACAACCCCCGAAGCCGAACCTGCAGCACCAGCAGCAGCAGCAGCAGCAGCAGCAGCAGCAGCAGCAGCAGCAGCAGCAGGACTTGCCGCGCATGCCAATGGTGGGGGCGGGAGGCAGCACAACTCCGGCGAGCTCGCTCTCCAAGAGGTGGATTTTGCTGCGGAGGTCCGGGGGCAGCGCAGCAACAACTCTTGCTGCGTGCTGCTGGTAGTGGGAGTGCAGCAGCAGCAGCTCGTGTCTCTCTGCAACAGCAGCAGCAAACGCGGGATAAAAAAAGAGACAGTCCAGGACTTGTTCCAAAGCAGCAACTCCGAACATCCACATCTTGCTGGGGGGCCCCTTGCGGAGGGCCTCCAAGACGCAGCGCAGCGCAACAGCAAGCGAGGGGCCCCGCTGCAGCAGCAAACCCTGCCGCAGCAGCTGCCCCAGCAGCACAGCTGTTGCTGCCAGCTCTTTCAGCGGGTAGCGCGGGAGGTGCCGCGTTTCTCGAAATAAAGTGGAGAGAAACCGAGACACAACTGCTGCTTCGTGAGCGGAAGCAGCAGCAGAACTCCCCCGTTCCAGAGCAGCAAGAACCAGGTCCGCAGACGCGCCCCCTGCAGCAGCAGCAGCAGCAGCAGCAGCAGCAGCAGCAGCAGCAGCGGCAGCAAGGTGGCGAGGTGGGCGCCGCGCGGCAGCAGCGGCGAGGGCGGACGCTGCGGCGCCGGGGGAGGGGCAGCAGCAGCAGCAGCAGCAACCATAGCCGGGACGCAGCAGCAGCAGCAGCAGCAGGGGAGGCAGCAGCAGCAGCAACAGCAGGGGAGGCAGCAGCAGCAGCAGCACGGAGAGCAGCGGGGAACGATGGTGGGCAGAGGGACAAAGCGTCGAGCAGCAGAAAAAAGAGAATGCAGCAGCAGCAGCAACGCCAGCAGCAGCAGCAGCAGCAGCAGCAGCTGCAGCAGCTCACCCAAGAAGAGCCTTTGGAACAGGGTGTGGACGTCGGCCTCCACATCGAGCTCCGAACCTGCTGCTGCTGCTGCTGCTGCTGCTGCTGCTCCTGTTGCTGCTGCCGATGTAGGCGGCGTTGTTGCTGGGTTCCCCTGCGAAGCAGCAGCTGCAGCAGCGGATGCAGCCCCTGCAGCAGCAGCAGCAGCAGCTGCTGCTGCTGCCGGGGATCCCTGCTGCAGAAGGGAGGCCGCGGCGGCGAGTCCCGTTGTCGTTGTTGGTGTTGCTGCTGCTGCCGTTGCTGCTGCTGCTGCTGCTGTTGCTGCTGCTGCTCCTGAGACACCGCGAGAAGACGGGGCCTCAGCAGCTGCGCGCTCGGAAGCGCTGCCAGCAGCAGGAGGCGGCATCTTCCTGCTGCTGCTGCTGCTGCTGCTGCATCAGCACTGCAGCAGCAGCCTGCTGCAGAAACTGCGACGGGGCCCTACAGTAGGGAAGATTTGTTCGTTAGCAGCACCGGGCTGGGAGGGCACATGCTGCTGCTGCTGCTGCTGCCGCTGCTGTTGCTGCTGCTGCTGTTTTACTGCAGCTAAAAAGAGACGGCACAGCAGCAATATTAACAGACACTAGACGAGACAGTACACGCTGCTGCTGCTGCTGCTGCTGCGTTGGGAGCACCAGCACTATGCACAACCTGGCAGCAGCAGCAGCAGCAGCTGCCGCTGCTGCTGCTCGCAGCACCTGCTGCAGCAGCAAAAAGGCGAGTTGGGGTTTCTAAAAACAGAAAATAAAATGCAACATTAAAGATTAAATACAGCAGCAAAAATGAGGCGAGGGCCGTTCCTGCAGCAGCAGCTGCCGCAGCTGCTGCAGCTGCTGCTGCTCCAGCAGCAGCCACCGCAGCTGCTGCTGCAGCAGGGACCCGACAGCTGCCGCCCCCCACTCCTAGCTGCTGCTGCTGCTGCTGCTGCCGCTGCTGCTGCTGCTTAGTGGCAAATGTTATCAGAGTTTTAAAAATGCTGCATGCTGTGGAGTTTCTGCGTCGTTTGTGCTGCAGTGCTGCTCGCAAAGCCCTTGCTGTCGCCGCTGCTGCTGCTGCTGCTGCTGCTGCTGCTGCTCCGGGGGGTTGGGTCTGCGGTGGAGTGCTGCTGAGGTTTGGACTGTTGTTTGTGTGTCTCTTCGAATTGTAAGAATAAAAAATGTAAATAAATAAAAATAAAAAATAGCAGCGACGGTGTGTTGGGCTGTACGTACGCCTCACTGCCCCTGCTGCTGCTGCTGCTGCTGCTGCTGCAGCTGCTGCTGCAGCAGACACGCGGAGCATGCCGGCGATTTCACCTGTTTCTCTTGCTGCCAGCGGTCTTCCTATTTCGCCTGTGGCTGCTGCTGCTTGCTGCAGCTGCTGCAGCATCTTTTATGTTGCTGTTCTCGGCAGCTGCTGCTGCGGCTCGGTGCTGCTGCTTTTGAGGCTTCTGCTGCTGCGAGGTTGCTGCTGCAGCAGCGGTCCAGACTGCTGCTGCGAAGCTGAATGCTGCTGCTGCGAGGTTGCTGCTGCTGCTGCTGTGGTTAGGATTGAGGGTAGCAATGAGGGGTGTTGCTGCAGCAGCAGCAGATGCTGCTGCTGCTGCCTGCTGCTTGTCCGTTTGCTGCAGCTGGCTGCAGCTAATTTGCTTCTCTTTCATTTCTCTTGAGTTTCCTTTAGCTGCTGCACTTTGTAGGGGGTTTTGGGGGTTGCTGCTGCAGCACTTGCTGCTGCTGCTTCTCCTTGCTGCTGCCATTTCTTGCTGCTGCTGTTGCTTCCCGCTGCTGCTGCTGTTTGTTGCTGCTGGGCTGCTCGTTTTCTGCTGCTGCGGAGGCTCGTCGAGTAGACTTCGAAAGGGATGAGCAGCTGCAGCAAACCGCGCCAGCAGCAGCAGCAGCAGCAGCAGCAGCAGCAGCGGCTGGAAGTTCTGCTGCAGCTTGCTGCGAGCAGATGCGACAATTGCGGATGATTCCAAGCTGCCGTTGAGTTTGTTGCTGCTGCTCTGGCTGCTGCTGCTGCTGCCGCAGCAGCAGCAACTGCTGCTGCTGAAGAAGTAGCAGGAGCTGCACGGCGAACTGAGTGACTTTTGAGCTATTTGTTTAGCAGCTATTGGCTGTGTGGCAGCAGCAGCAGCTGCTGCTGCTGCTCCTGGTGGTGCTTCTGCTGCAGCAGCTGGTGCTGCTTTTTGTGCTGCAGCTGCTGCTGCTTGCTGCTCTTGTTTGTGTGTCAGTACGGCAGCAACTCGTGACTTGTGCTGCATGCATTGCTGCATGTATTATTTCTTTTCTTTTCTTCCAATTTATTTTATTAATTAATTAATTTAGTTTATCAATTTGCTTCTTTGGTCTTTTTTCCCTGTCTTGCTGCTGCTGCTGCTGCTGCTGCTGCTTGCTGCTGCTGCCTCGGAGCAAAGACACAAATAAATAGTCCACAAGGCCCCGGGTTTATAATTGTATAAATATAAATGTCTTTGCATGCATTTTTGCATGCGCATGCATGCAAGAAGAGGAATTTGTTCTTATATTTGTTTCGAAGCAGGTGTATATACACCGTAGAGTGCATGCGTGGATTTGCTAATACATATATTTCTACAAGTGCGCCTATTAGAGTCAGCAGCAGCAGCAGCAGCAGCAGCAGACGCAGCAGCAGCAGACCCTGCAGCAGCAGACGCAGCAGCAGCAGGCGGGGCTTCCCTTAGAGCAACAGATGGCAGCAACCTTCTCCAGCATCAGCAGCAGCAGCAGCGCCAGCAGCAGCAGCAGCAGCAGCAGCACGTGTGTACGTACACTCGAAGTTTTGTCTTTGCGCGCTACAGAACGGGGTGCATGCATGCATTCAAATAACTTCTGGAGAATCAAAAATCAATTCTAAATATAATTAATTATTCTGAGATAAAGAAAATGGAATTAAGGAGTTTATTTAAAAGAGAAAAACAAAAAATTCAAGAAATTTGGAACTGCTGAAAAGTGCATTTTGCAAAACTTGAAAAGTTTCGAGATTGTGCGCCTACGGGCCTGTACAGACAGTCCACTCCATTAAATTAATGCATTAATATTTATTTTTTAATATTTATCCGAAATTAATTCAAGTTTCAATTTTTTATTCTTTTTTTCGCCAAATTTATTCCAGGCCGCAGCAGCAGCAGCAGCAGCAGCAGCAGCACCGGTGTACAGACACTCGAGATCTGCGGCTGCCGTCCAACTCTTTCGAGTTTCTGAAGCGAATGGAAAATAAAATGAAATTATAAATAAATTAATTAATTAAATTCAAGAAATAAAACCAAAACAAGGGGAAATAAGGCCTCGTCGGCCCCCCATGGCGCTGTGCTGCTGAACAGCAGCAGCAGCAGCAGCAGCAGCAGCAGCAGCAGCAGCAGCGCTAAATACTGCTACATGTAAAATGAATGTATTGCTGCGGATATGTCACTTACGTATTTCTATCATGTATATATATAGGCTTTATACTATCTAAAGCCTGCCCATTGTATATACATACATATACATACATACAATATATATATATATATATATATATATATATATATATATATATATATATATATATATATATATATATATATATACTTATATATAAATACATATATATATAATATAATTAATTGGATATTATATTGGATATATTTGCTTTAAATTATGTGGAAAGCAGCAATGAAAGCTGAAACAAATGCAATTGTGGACAAGCTGTCGGCTGTATATACACCCCAGAGGTGCATGTGGCTGTATGTACACTCCACGGGAACATAAAAGCAACTTCCAATTAATAAAAGCTTTTTGAATAAATTCGCTGTCATTAGTTCTGAGAAAGTGCTGAAGGATTTATTTATTTATTTATTTATTTATTTACTTACTTACTTACTTATTTATTTGCATTTTTCTGAAACACAATAAAAAGAAGAAAAACGCAAACTGTAGCGCGAAAGCTCCAACTTGGAGATAAAAATATTTTTTGCAACTAATTTTATTTATTGCGACAATAAAAGTAAATGAAAGAATAAAAAATGGAATTTATAAATATATTTGTAGATATGCAACGGATTAGGCCGAATGTTTGTAAAAAAGAATTATTTCTGTTTTATGAAAACGCAATTTGGCGTTCAAAGGAAAACTCTTCATTGTAGAAATAAAAGAAAATCGATTAAGTGGAAATAATATAACCTGCATGCATGCAAAAGTCTACTTAGTTTCAAAAGTTGTTCTTTTAAGTTTTTATTCTTTTTAAATTTCAAATTCTGCTTTGTGCGCTTTCCTGTACACAAGTGCATGGAGTGTACATACACCCCAAATCTCTGCATGCTTTTCACTATTTGTCCCGCGTAAATAAAATAAACACAAATATGAAATATTATATTTATATTATATTTATATTATATTTATATTATATTTATATTATATTTATATTATATTTATATTATATTTATATATTTTAATTCTTCTTAATGTTCTTTTTCTTAAAAATGCCTTTTTTTGCAAATCCGCCAGACACCTATCTTTGCTGCTTTTCCAGGTGTATGTACAGACGAGCATCCTTTTAAAAGTACTTTTGCACACCAATGGACTCTGTGCAAATAAATATATTTTATATTTATTTTAAATGTACTTTTTCTCATACGTAATATATTTACATATATAAGATGTGTAAATGCTCTCTTTACAGATAATAATGAGTTAAATAATATGCATATATCTTTACATATATATATATATATAAAGATATAAAGCCTCAATACAAATAAAAGTATATTAACTCTGTATATATATGCATGTAATGGCCTCAATGCAAACAAATACATTAAATTAAAATGCGTATAAATGGCTTTTCTGCAAAAAACGTATAAAATGCACATATATGCATGCATGCATGCATGCATACATGCATGCATGCATGCATGCACAGATGCATGCATACATGCATGCATTTGTTTTTAAGGAAGACTTGGCCATTTGAATTGGAAATTTGTGCTTCGAGATCCCAAAACAAATCCAACAAAATAAATTTGTTTTTTTTCATTTTTCATGAAGGCGGGACTGCAAGAAAGGCATTTTAATGTCAAAAAAGTTAATTTCAAAAATAAAAAAACAGAAACAAAAAGAACTTGTGGGGCCCTTCAGAAGCAAAGTTTCAAAAGTTTTTGCTGCTGCACTTTCAAACCTTCTCGCCACAATTTCTGCACTGAGTTGCCAGACCGCAGTGGCTTTGCTGCTGCAGCAAAGCTGCATTGAGTTGCTGCAGGCAGCAGCAGCAACAGCAGCAGCTGCTGCTGCTAAACTTGTGCTTCCGCTCGCAGCACAGAGGCTGCGCTGCAGGCAGCAACAGCAGCACTCGTTGCTTAACCACGCGCAGCACAGGGGCTGAGCTGCAGGCAGCAGCAGCAGCAGCAGCAGCAGCAGCAGCAGCAACTGCTGCTTAAGTTGAGCTTCTGCGAGCAGAAAGCCGGTGGTAGCTGCTGCAGCTTTTCGCAGCAATTTGCTGTCAGTTTCGATGGCCTTTTGGGTCCCGTTTTTAATTTAAAAATAAATATTTAATTCTAATTTTAAAAACTAAAATTAAAATTAAATAATTTAAAATTCAAATTTCAACAAAAGGAGCAGCAAGGAGAAGCGCTGCGTTCGCTGCATGCACGGAGAGGCAGCAGCAGCAGCAGCAAGCAGCAAACAGCAGCAAACAGCAAACAGCAGCTAGCAGCAAGCAGCAAACAGCAGCAAACAACAGCAAGCAGCAAGCAGCAGCAGCAGCAAGCAGCAGCAGCAGCAGCAAGTAGCAGCAAGCAGCAGCAAGCAGCAAATAGTGCTTCCAGAAGTGGGGCTTTTGCGGAAATTGTGGAAAGATTAGAAAAGGACAAATAGTTGATTGGAAATAAACAAAAGAGACAAAAGTATTCAAATAAAGAGCCTAATGAGTCGGTCTAGGGTGGTTTCGTGGGCAGCAGCAGCAGCAGCAGCAGCAGCAGCAGCGGGAATGGCCTGCTGCAGCAGGACCCAGAAGAAGGCGCGGACCGCCGCTCTTGCTGCTGCAGCAGCAGCAGCAATCAACAAACCAACAGCAGGATGAGCAGGAAAAAGAAAAACATAAAGTGCCACTGCGTTGCTGCTCAAAGAAAAAAGTGCAACACAATGCCGCAGCAGCAAAGCTTCTTGCCAGGCCATTATCAGCAGCGTGCCCAATTTGCTGTACAAAGAAAGCCCCAGCGCAGTCAGCAGCACTCCCAGTTCGAACTCCTCCCCCTCTGCTGCTGCTGCTGCTGCTGCTGCTGCTGGCGCTGCTGCTGCTGCTGCTGCTGCTGCTGCTGCTGGCGCTGCTGCTGCTGGCGCTGCTGCTGCGGCGGGTGCTGCTAGTGCCGCTGCTGGCGCTGCTGCCGCCGTCGGCGCGCCCTTTGCCGCCGCCTCAGCAGCAGCAGCAGCAGCAGCAGCAGCAGCAGCAGCAGCTTTGTTGCGCCTGCGTCGGAAGGCCACGTAAAGCCGCGTCAGCAGCACAGCAGTGCCCAGAAAAGAAAACAACTCGGAAGCAGAAGACAGCAGCACGAGCAGCTGCTGCTCAATTGCTGCTGTTGAAGAAGACAGCAGCCACCCCAGAGCGGGCTCCCCCAGGGCTGCTTCGCCCGGGCCCCACAGCCCCTGCTGCTGCTGCTGCTGCTGCTGCTGCTGCTGCTGCTGCTGCTCAGTGTCGTCCTCCTCGTCCTCCTCTTCCTGCTGCTCCTGCTGCTCTTGCTGCTGCTGGTCCTCCAGCTGCGGAGAAGAGCACCAAAATGAATCCCTTGTGTTCCCCTCGCCCACGCTGCTGCTGCTGCTGCTGCTGCTGCTGCTGCTGCTGCAGCGGAAGCCCTCCCAGTCCTCAGACTCGTCGAGGGCGCTATCTGCTGCTGCTGCTGCTACATTGTGGTAGTTCTCCTGCAGCAGCAGCGGGCGACTGTCGGCTGCGATGTGACAGCTATGAACTAAGTTGCTGCTGCTGCTGCTGCTGCTGCTGCTGCTGCAGTACTTGCTACTCGGGGAGAAAACAGCAGCAAAGCCGCATGCCAGCAAAGCTAGCACGGACGGGCGCTTGAAGGCGCTCCTGCTTCGGTTCTGTTTGTGCTGCTGCAGCAGCTGCTGCTGCTGCTGCTGCTGCAGCTCCGCAGCGACAGCAGCAGCGGGCACATCCTGCTGCTGGTCGCACGCAGCCGGGGGGCCGTCACTCTCGCAGCAGCAGCAGCTGCTGCTGCTGCTGCTGAAGCCGGCGTGGTCGGCGTCGGCGCGCTGCTCTCGCTGCTGCTGCTGCTGCGGCTGCTGCTGCTGCTGCTGCTGCTGCGGGGAGTGCAGCAAAAACCACTCCAAATAAGCGTCAAAGAAAACGCATGCAATTGTAAACTTAATAATGCTGTGGGGCACTACTCCTCTGGTGTGGGGTTTGCGGTTGTAGAGCAGGTGTCTGTACACCTGGGGCTTGTGCAGCAGCAAGTCCAGCGACAGCAGCAGCGAGTCGTGCTGCAGATAAGGGTCTGCCAGTTTGCTGCAGCTGCTGCAGCAAACCAAACGGATGTTGTCAGAGCCAGGAGGGAAGGCCCGGTAGATGCAGTCCACCGGCGCCCCGCATTCTATGCAAACCAGCCGGCCCCGCTGCTGCTGCTGCTGCTGCTGCTGCTGCTGCTGCTGCTGCTGCTGCTGCTCCCCAGTGAGCTCCAGGTTTGCCGCAGAGCGCGTGGGAAACATCTGCGGTATTTCCACTGCTGCTCCTGCAGCGGCTGCTGCTGCCGCTGTTGCTGCCGCTGCTGCTGCCGCTGCTGCTGGAGTTGCTTTCAGTGCCTCAGCAGCTGCTGTTCACGCTGCTGCTGGGGATGCCGCTAGTGGCGCAGCAGCCGCTGCTGCTGCTGCTGCTTCTGGAGTGGCTGCTAGTGCTGCAGCAGCTTCCGCTGCTGGAGCCGTTGCTAGTGCTGCAGCAGCAGTTGCTGCTGCAGTCGCCGCTACAGCAGCTGCCGCTGCCGCTCCCGCTGCTGCTGCTGCTGCTACAGCAGCCTTTACCTTGTCTATAGGTGTAGCCACAAAAAGCTAACAAAAAATCGCATAGTGCTGCTCATGGAGCTGCAATGCTGCTGCGGTTGAAGCTGCCGTTGCTTGTGCTGCTGCTGCTGGCACCAACTGCTGCAGGTCTTGCTGCTGCTTCTGCTGCTGTGTCTCCTGCAGCGTCGGGCTCAACTGATCCCTTTTATCTTCATTTCCAGTCACAAATTTCACGTTAGCCAAGGAGCAGCTGCTGCGGCTGCGATGCTGCTGCCGACGAGGCCGCTGCAGCAGCAGCAGCAGCTGCTGCTGCTGCTGCCAAAGCTGCGACTGGGGCTGCAGCAGCAAGACCTGCTGCTGTTGCTGCAGCAAATAGCTCAATGACTTCTTTCGCCCGGCAGCAGCAACTTCTATGTAGTTCTTAAGCCTCAGTCAGACACCACAGCGCTGCGCTGCTGCTGCTGCTCCAGCTGCCGCGTCTGCTGCTCAAGGTTAGGTCTTGCTGCAGTTTCGCTGCAACACGCTGCAGCGAGCAGGCCATCCGCAGCAACAGCAGCAGCAGCAGCAGCAGAACAGCGGAATGAACGGGTGTGCAGCCAAATAGCTGCTCCACAAGACCAGGGGAGAAGCTGCTGCTGCAGCTCGACCCGGAGCTCGTCAGCAGCAGCCGCAGCAGCGACAGCAGCAGCTGCAGCGGAGATAGCAGCAGCAGTGCAGCAAAACTCGCCGCCGCAGCAGCAGCAGCCAAGGAACAACATGGTCTCCAAGCAACAATGACGGCAGCAGCAGCAGCAGCAGATAGCGCTGCAGAGCCGCCGCCTGCTCATGTAAGCACACTGGACGACCCACCGGCAGCAGCAGCAACTGCAGCAACTGCAGCAGCAGCATCTGCTGCTGCTGCAAACTCATCACCGGGAGGTATAGATGCGGCTGCTGCGGCTCTAGATCCGCCTGCTGCTGCTGCTGGGGCCCTCGATGGCCCGGCAGCAGCTGCGGCGCCGGCACCTGCAGCAGCAGCAGCAGCAGCAGAAAGAACAGCAATAGCAGCAGCAGCAGCAGCAGCAGCTCAATTTCCGTGGAACGAACTGCGTGAGGCCGCGCTAGAGGCTTGCTGCGCTGTGGAGAAGGAGCTGACGGCGCTGCTGCAGGACAGCAAGAAGAAGTACAGCAGCAGCAGCAGCAGCAGCAGGTTGCATGACTCCTGTGTTGCTGCTATTGCGCTGCTGCAGCAGCACATGGACAGGCTGAGCGAAGGCCTGCCGGTCTTGGCTGCAGCAGCGCAGCGGTCTGCAGCAGCAGCTTCGCAGGAGCCAGCAGCAGCAGCAGCAGCAGCGCTGCAGCAGCAGCAAGCAGCAGCAGAAGCAGCAGCAAGCCTCCTGGCTGCCTTCCCCGTCAGAGAAATGGTGCTTGTTGCAAGAGATGCAGCAAGAACTGAGAGTATGAAGTTGCTGCTGGGAGCAGCAAACCTGCTGCGGTGTCTGCTGCTGCACCTGCAGCGGCGGCTGCTGATGACGCCCCACCCGCAGCAGCAGCAGCAGCAGCAGCAGCAGGCGCCGTCGACGCTGCAGCAGTCCCCTCTGCATGAGGAGCCTGCTGCAGACGCAGATGCTGCTGCTGCTGCCACGGAAGCAGCAGCTTCGGACGTGCTGCTGCTCGTGTCGGTGCTGGAGGACTTGCTGCAGCAAGCGCAGCAGCAGCAGCCGCAGCAGCAGCAGCAGCTGAGGATCCGCGTGCTGCAGGTGGCGCTGCTGGTGGCAGCACCTGAAGCACGGGTTGCTGCTGATGCTGCTGTTGTGCATCGGCTGGCCCGTTTGTTTGTTTGGCTGATTAAAGCAGCAACAGCTCCTGCTGCTGCTGCTGCGCCTGCTGCAGCTGCTGCTTCCGCTGCTGCTGGCCACTCCAAAGCAGCAGCAGCAGCAGCAGCAGCAGCCACAAATACTCCCCTCTTCCACGGCGCCTGCGCAGGCCTAGAGCAGCTCATCAGCTGCCTTGTGGGGGGCGCGTTTCTTGAGCAGCAGCAGCAGCAGCAGCAACCGCAGCAGCAGCAGCAGCAGCAGGGTGAGAATGGCTTGCACTCAGTTGAGTTCCTTCCAAGCAGCAGCAGCACCAGCAGCAACGCGCTAGAAGCCACCGTGAGCTTTGAGCAGCGGCAGCAACAGCAGCAGCAGCAGCAACAGCAGCAACAGCAGCAGCAGCAGCAACAGCAGCAACAGCAGCAGCAGCAGCCGGGCCGCGCAGGGAGGGCTCTGCTGCACCTTCTTGAGGATTTGACTCAGGTGCTGATGCAATCTTGCAAGGCGGATGCAGCAAACAGCAGCAGCAGCAGCAGCAGCAGCAGCAGGAGCAGCAGACTTGTTCCTGCAGCAGCGTGGCTGGGGGACTTGTCTTTGTCTCCTTCTGTTTGTCTCCATTTGTGGAGCCGCGTTTTGCTGCAGCATCCTTCGTTGCCGCTGCTGCTGCCTGGTTTGCTGCAGCTGCTGCAGCAGCAGCTGTGCCCCACGCTGCAGCAGCAGCTGCTGCAGCAGCAGCAGGAGAAGCCCGTGCTGCTGCGCGCAGTGAGGCTCGTGGTACAGCTGGTTTACATGTACTTCCCGCTGCTGCAGCAGCAGGCTGTGTCGCTGCTGCTGCTGCTGCAGCGGCTAGCTGACGTAGCAGCAGATTGGGTCAGGGCAGTAGCCCTTGAGGCGCTGGCAGTTTGCTGCAGCGACAAGGTGCTGCTGCTGCAGCTAGACGCGCCTGACAGCTCTGCTGCACCAGCAGCAGCAGCAGCAGCAGCAGCAGCAGCAGCAGCAGACTCACCAGCAGCAGCAGCAGCCGCACCTCGGCCTCCCCAGCGCCGCCTGCTGGCCCAAATCCTCGAGACCTTCAGCCGCACAGTTCATCAGATTTGCTTCGCGTCTGCTGCAGAGCAGCAGCAGTTGCTGCTGCTGCTGCACAGAGACGCCCTCCAGCTTTGCCCCGATGCTGCTGCTGCTGCAGCAGCAGCAAAACAACAAGGCTCAGGTGTCCACACAGCGATGGGTGCAATCCGAGATGCTGCTGCTGCAGCAAGGAGAGCTTCAGCAGGCTTCTGGCTTGCGCTGCCTCCCTCCGGCAGCAGCAGCAGCAGCGACACCAGCAGCAGCAGCAGCAGCATCAGCAGCAGCAAGATGCGGCCTGTGGCGCTGCCTCACGATGCTGCTTTTCTCCTGAGCAACAGCAGCAGCACCAACAGCAGCCGAAGCAGCAGCCCGCGTAGAAGCGCTGCGGGCCCCTCAGCAGCAGCAGCAGCAGCAGCAGCAGCAGCAGCGGGAGCAGCTGCTGCAACGCAGTCTCCCGCAGCAGCACGGCACGGCTCTTTCAGCTCCATTGGGTTTGGCTCTCGGGAGCTGCAGCGAGCGAAAAGCAGCAGCAGCAACAGCAGCAAGACTTCAGCTGCTGAGCCTGCTGCTGCTGCTGCTGCTGCTGCTGCTGCTGGGGGCGCCGTGTGGAACACAGCGCCGCGGCTGCTGGAGTGCTGCGCTGCACTGGGTTCCCCAGAAGACGAAGCAGCAGCAGCAGCAGCTGCTGCTGCTGCTGTGTCTCGCTCGCGGCTGCTGCATGTGTCTCTGTCGGGGCTGCTGCTCTCTGTGGAGGCGCTGCTTGCTGCAACCTTGGAAGCTGCTGCTGCTGCGCCTCCTGCTGCAGCAGTTGCTGCGGTTGCTGCTGCTGGAGCGGACTCGGAGCTGCAGCAAAGGCGGCTGCTGCAGCAGCCACTGGACCTGCCTTTCACGCAGCACCAAGCTTGCTGCTGCGCTGCTGCTGCAGCCTGCTGGAGCCCTCTTGTGTCTGCTTTGGGACTGCTGCTGACAGCTCATGTGTCTCTCACTTTGCAGGCAGCAACGAGCAGCAGCAATAGCAGCAGCAGCAGCAGCAAGAGGGACGCTGCGTCGGCGTGGCAGCGGCAAGTGGCTGCTGCTGCAGCAACAAGCACCCTGCTTAACTGCTGCTACCAGCTGCTGCTCGTCTGCTGCCTCCTCCGTATTGCTGCTGCATGCACTGCAGTGCTGCATGCAGTGGCTCGCTTTTGTTTGTATGCTGCAATGGGCAGCGCTGCTGCTCCTGCTGCTGCATCGGACAGCAGCCCCCACATGCAGCGCAGCAGCAGCAGCAACAGCAGCAGCAACAGCAGCAGCACCTCAGCAGCAGCAGCCGTTGTTGCTGCTGCTGGGGGCGCTGCTGCCTCTCTAGGCCTAAGTGGCTCCGAAGCCTTGACGTGGCTGTTTGGCAGGCGCAGCGACAGCAAAAACGGCAGCAGCAGCTCCGGCAGCAGCAGCGGCAGCAAGGTGCTGCCGCAGCAGCAGCAGCAGGTGTCGCAGCTTGCTGCTGCTGCTCGTGTCTTCCTGTTTGCCGTCGTCTCCAATCTAGGCAGTCTGCTGTCTCCTTCTTGTTGGCTGCTGTGCCTCAGAGCCCTTGAGGAGCTGCCGCCAGAGCTTGCCGAGCAGCAGCAGCAGCAGCAGCAGCAGCAGCAGCAGCGGCAACAAGTAGGGCCGCTGCTTTCCAGCAGTTTTAGCTTGCCTTCCGCCTTTAAAGATCCAGCAGAAGCAGCAGAGCGTGAGGCCGACGAGGCGACAGCAGCAGCAGCAGCTTACTGGAGGGGCTTGGGGCTTAGCGAGCAGGCAGCAGGAGCAGCAGCAGCTGCTGCTGCTGCTGCTGCTGTATCCGCTGCTTCCTCAGCCTGCCCCCCGGCTCTTCAAGGCGTAGCCGCCCTTGACAGCAGCAGCTTCAGCAGCGCGCAGCAGCAGCCAGCATCCCCTTCTTCCTCTTCCTTACCTGCTGCTGCTGCTGCTGCTGCTGCTGGTATGGGCGAACTTGCTGCTTTTGGTTTGGTGTCGAGACACCTGAGCACAGAAGGCCTGCGCTGCGCGCTGCAGGCGCATGCAAAGCACACGCTGCTGCTGCTGCTGAAGGCGTACTCCTCCGTTCCAGGTGCAGCAGCAGCAGCAGCAGACACGCCAGCAGGCTTCGGCCTGCTGCAGCAGCAGCAGGAGCAGCAGGACACCGCAGACCGCTGCTGCTGCAGCAAAGGAGGGCCTTGCCAGATATCTGGGTGTGCAGCAGCAATTTCTGCAAGTGCAGCAGCAACAGCAGCAGCAGCAACAGGCAGCGCAGCAACAGCAACCTGGCAGGGCTGCAGCAGCAATTCGCTGGAGCCCTTCATTGGCCCCAGGGCGGAAAGGCTCAGCAGCAGAAGCAGCAGCAGCTGCTGCGCCAGCGAAGCGCTGCTGCTGCCGCCGTGCTGGCGGCGGCTGCTGCTGCTGCTGCTCTACAACATCGACCGCGTGCTGCTGCTGTTTGACGGCTCCCCCGCAGCAGCAGCAGCAACAGCAGCAGCAGCAGCAGATGAGGAGGAAAGTGCTGCCCTCACTTTTGCTGCTCTTGCTGACGCGCCGCAGCTAAGCCCAGCAGCAAGAGCAGACACTGTGAGGTGTCTGTGTCTCAGTTTGCAGGTGCTGCTGCCTGAAATGGGTGCTTGCTGCTCAGCAGCAGCAGCAGCTGCTGCTGCTGCTTGTCCGGAAGAGAGCGCCGCCGCTGCTGCAGCAGCAGCAGCAGCAGAGTCCGAGCTGCAGTGCGTCGCGCTGCAGTGCCTCTGCAGCTTGCTGGCCTCAGCAAATGGCGTGTCTCGTTTTGCTGCTCTTCGCGCGCTGCAGCAGCTGCTGCAGACACAGGGGCAGCTGCTGCGGCCTAAGGCGTGGCTGCTGGTTCTTGCTGCAGTAGGCGCCTGGGCCTCGCTGCAGGTGCCGCGCGAGCTGCATGCGGTTGTTGCTGCAGTTGCTGCTGCCAGAAGCACGAACTGCTGCAGCAGCAGCAGCAGCAGCAAGCAGCTAATCCAGACCCCAGGCTGCAGCGCAGAGCGCAGGGAACTTCTCGCCCTGGCGGAGCTCATAGTGCATGACTACGGAGAGGAAATCCCGATGCATGTGAGCTGCTGCTGCTGTTGCTGCTGCTGCTGCTGTTGCTGCTGCTGCTGCTGTTGCTGCTGCTGCTGCTGTTGCTGCTGCTGTTGCTGCTGCTGCGCAAGTGCCGCTGCTTTTGACTATTCTGTTTCGCGAGTATGCCTTTGCTGCAGCGACTGACGCATGTCTTGGCAGCAGCTGTGGCGGCGCTGGCGAGCTCCGAGGAGAGCAGCAGCAGCAGCAGCAGCAGCAGCGACGCAGGAGCAGCAGCAGCAGCTGGAACGGCAGATCTGTCGGCGGGCTTTGCTTCTTGCTTCGCATACAGATGCATTGGCCTTCTTTGGTCCCTCACGGACTTCTTAGGAAAGTCTCGCCGAAAGAAAAATGCTGCTGCTGCTGCTGCTGCAGCAGAAGACAAGGCCGAAGCCGGGGCAGCGCCGGCTGCTGCAGCAAACGAAGCAGCAGCAGGCCCACGAGCAGCAGCACAAGCAGCAGACGATGCAGCAGACACGGCTTTCTGCGGCCTGCAGCTGGCATCCCACCTGCGCGCTTTCGAGCCTCTGTGGCTGACGCAAGAGCAGCAGCAGCAGCAGCAGCAGCAGCAGCAGCAGCAGGCAGTGGAGGAGCTGCTAACTTCCCAGACATTCTTACACTTAAGTCAACTGGCCACAGACAAAAGGCCAGAGCTGCGGCACTGCTCTTTGCGCAGTCTAATTGCCGCGCTGCGCTCCTGCCCCTTGTCGCTGCAGCAAGCGCATGCACTGAGGTACCAGCTGCTGCTGCTGCTGTTGCTGCTGCTGCTGCTGCTGCCCACAGTGCTGCTGCGACTGCTGCATGTGCTGCTGCTGCTGACGGTGCTGCTGCTGCTGCGGAGGGAAACAGTTCTCGGCAAAAGTAAAGTGCCTATGGAGCCGCAGACTAGAGCAACTAGAGCTTCTCTGCAGCAGCAGCAGCAAAGATGCTGCTGTTGCACCCTGGCTCGAATTGTGGCATGATTTTGCTGCTGCTGTTGCTGCTGCTGCTGCAGGTGCGTTTCCCGCATCCTGACCACGACCTTGTTGGATGTTTGCGGCGCTTATATTAAGCTGGCGTTGCGGCGAGGCGAGAGCAGCAGCAGCAGCAGCAACAACAGCAGCAGGAGCACCAGCAGCAGCAGCAACAGCAGCGACACGGAGGCGAAACAGTGGGCAGAGACACTTGTGATTGCTGTGGATGGGGTGCGTGTGCTTCTGCTGCACTACGCTGGCGCATTGCAGCAGCAGCAGCAGCAGCAGGAGCAGCAGCAGCAGCAAGAGCTGCAGCAGCAACAAGCGCAGCAGCTCAATGAGCAGCGCGAAATCGTAGACGTCATAGTTGAGTCTGCTGCTGCGCTGCTGCTCTCGATCCAAGCAGCAACACAAACAGCAAATTCGCCTCCCCCCGAGCTGCTGCTGGCAGCAAATCGAGCTCTTGAAGACACTCTGACCCTCAGCGTATCATTTGCGCCTGTAAGGGATTGCTGCTGCTGCTGCTGTTGCTGCTGCTGCTGTTGCTGCTGCTGTTACTGCTGCTGTTGCTTCTGCTGCTGTTGCTGCTGCTTTGCTGCTGCTGCTTTGCTGCTGCTGCTTCTGTTGTGCTGTTGGTGCTGGTGCTTTTGTTGCTGCTGCTGTTGCTGCTGCTACTGTGCTGCTGCTGCCTCTCTTGCTCTTTCGCGCTGCTGCTTTTTATCACATCCCATTTTGCTGCTGTTGCTGCTTCCTACGGTCTGCCGGGCGGCTGTTGCTGTTGCTGTTGCTGCTGGGACTGTCTCCTGCTTGCTTCTGCTGCTGTCCATTGGCTTTAATGGTCGTCTTGGCGGTTACATGTCGGGCTGCTGCATGCAGCAGCAGCTGCTGCTGCTTATTTGCTGCTGCTGTAGCTGCTGCTTCATATGCAGGCGCTAGAGCCAGCCAGGCTTTCTTTCATTCTGCCGCTGGGTAGCCATTCTGCTGCTGCTGCTGCCGCCGCTGCTGCTGCTGCCTTAGGTCCCACTGGAGACTCTGCACCAACTATACCGTCGCTCTTCGTTTGCTGCTGTCGAGGACCTCGCGGACAGCAGCAGCAGCAGCAGCAGCAGCAGCAGCAGCAGCAGCATCAACGGCAGTGAAACGGAAGGAACAACGACATTGTGGATGATGGGTTGGGCAGTGTACTGGCAGCTCGCGAGGAACCTGCTGCCGCCATTAAGTGCACTGCAGCAAGCAAGCACCCCCGAGCAGCAGCAGCAGCAGCAGCTGCTGCTGCTGCTGCAGCGGAGCTCACTCGGGGCCCAAGAGGCAGAGGCCGTCATGTCTTCTCTTTTGGAGCTGCTGGAGTTCGCTTCTGCACGACGCGCAGCAGCGGCAGCAGCAGCAGCAGCAGCAGCCCCTGCAGCAGCTGCTGCTGCAGAAGCAGCAGCAGCAGCAGCAGCGGCAGTGACGACTGGGTCAGTGGAGCACGCGGTGTCTGTACAGCTCGCGCTGGGGCTGCTGACTTCGCCTTCTCTCTTTTCTCGTCATGCAACTCCCCTTGCCTTGCCGCCTGCTGCAGAGACCACTGGTCAGCCCTGCTGCTGCTGCTGCTGTTGTTGTTGCTGCTGCTGTTGCTGCTGCTTTTGCTGCAGTGCTTTGGCTGCCTCATTCCTTGCTGCTGCTGCAGCTGCGCTCACAGGAGCGCCGGTGACCCGGTTCTCTGTAGACCCTAAACCCTAAACCCTAAACCCTGCACTGCTTCAAGGCTAAGGGAGGGTTTGGTGGCTGTCTTCGCTTTGCAGGGACCAGTACTTCTCCAGAGACCCCACAGCAGGAGCAGCCGCAGCAGCAGGCGCAGCAGCAGCAGCAGCAGCAGCAACTGCCGCTGCTGCAAGAGGAGCAGCAGCAAGAGTGGCACGCAGCAGCACGCACTGCTACAGAGGGGCCTTGGTATTCTTGGGCGGTTGTTCGTAGCAGCGTCATGGAGTTTGCTGCTGCAGCAGACTGCAGGCTGCTTGTGGGGTCTCAGCAGCAGCAACAGCAGCAGCAGCAGCAGCAGCTCCTGCTGCACCTGCCGCCTGTGCAGGGAGTGCAAGGCGCAGCAGGGCCAGCTAGGCGAAACAGCTGCAGCAGCAAACGTAACGGTGACAGCCTGAAGCTCGGCTTTTCGTGCTTGCGACTGCAGCAGCACGCTGCAGCAGCAGCTGCCGCTGCATCTGCTGCTGCTGCTGCTTGCAGCAGCAGCAGCCCCCGAGGATCAGCAGGTTCTCCGCAGCACGTGAAGTCAACGAACCCATTTGAGCCCGACAGCACCGCATGCAGCAGCACGAGCAGCACACCTGCAGCAGCAACAGCAGCAGCAGCAGCCGCAACAGCAGCAGCAGCTGCTGCTGCTGCTGCACCAACAGCAGCCATGCTGGACGAGATGAGACAGCGAATTGACTTGCGCCGCTTCTTACCCCTGCAGCAAACAGCTTCAGCAGCTCTCTCCCCGTTGGGAGCAGCAGCAGCAGCAAGCGCAGCATTAACGGACGCTGCAGCTGCTGGAGAATCAGAAGAGGGCTCAGCAGCAGCAGCAGCTGCTGCAGCGGCTGCTGCTAGTGCTGCTGATGCCGCTGCATGCTTGAAAGATGAACTGCCCTTTTGCTGCTCCTTCCGCCTCACGAGCCTCCAGCTAATGACCTGCGGGCGTTTGCTGCAGCTGCTGCCGACTGCGCATGCAGCCCCAAATGAAGATGTCCTGCCTTGCCTTCTGGAGGAGGTTAGCCGTTGCTGCTGCTGCTGCTGCTGCTGCTGCGGCTGCTGTTTCCCTGCTGGCTTAGCACTCGGTATGTCCGTAGTATTGCTGCGTTCAAGCTCCTGCGGCTCGCTTGCCGGTTGCCTTACGGCTGCTGCTGCTGCTGCTGCTGCTGCTGCTGCTGCGCCGCGCTGTGTGTTTCAGATTTGCCGGGTGCTGCTGAACTTGCGGCGGCTTTTCGGGGACTCGCTGAGTCTTGCGCTGGGCAGCTCGGCGCTGCTGCTGCTGCTGCAGTTTTTCCGTATAGCCATCATCAAAGCAATGCATGCAGACCTGCAGCAGCAGCAGCAGCAGCAGCAGCAACGGGGCACCAGCAACAGCAGCAGAAGCAGCAGAACAGCCCTAGATGCTGTCCTAAACTGCGTGCCTCTGGTGCTGCAGCACTTTGTTGCTGCTGCTGCTACCCGCCAAGACCCGCGGCTGAAGTCAGTTGGTTTTTGGGCTCTGGCAGCACAAGCTGCATGCACTCTGTGTGAAGATGCTGCAGCAGCAGCAGCAGCAGCAGCAGCTAAACTACTTGTCTCGCCTGACACTCTGGAGGTGTTGTGGTGCTCAGTCAGCTCTGCGCTGCTGCAGCTAGCTACGGATGACCACGGCTCGCTGCAGCAGCAGCAGAAGCAGCAGCAGCAGCTGCAGCAGCAGCTGCTACAGCTCCACAAACGCCAGCAGCAGCTACAGCAACTTCTGCACAAACATCAGCAGCTAAATGCTGTTCAAAGTGAGGAGACACTTAGCCCTTTATGCCTCATGCAGTCTCCGCGAGTTGCTGTTTTAGGGGCTTGGGATCGAGGGTTTAGGGTTTGGGGGTTAGGGTTTAGGGTTTAGGTTTCAGGGTTCAGGGTCTAGGGTTTAGGATTTGGGGGGCTTTTGCTCTGCAGCGCATCTGCCGCAACCATTTAGCACCCCTTCCTTTCTTCCCAGTGCTGCAGCAAGCGAGCTGTATCTGCAGCAGCAGCAGCAGCAGCAGCAGCAGCTCTTCCCGCAGCAGCCGCCTCCGCCCCCGTACGCTTGCAGCCCCAGCAATCAGCAAACGCTGCAGCAGCTGCTGCAAGAGCTGCAGCAGGTGCAGCAGCAAGTGCAGCACGTGCAGCAGGAGCTGCAGCAGCAGCATCAGCAGCAACTCTGTGACAGTCCAGAGGTTGTCTTGCTGCGGCGATGGGTGCTGCGGATTGCTGCCACGGTGCTGCAGCAGCAGCAGCAGCACCCGTGGTCTACCGCCACTCTGGCCGACCTCGTAAGACACCCTTCCTCCCTAGTCAGCAGCAGCAGCAGCAGCAACAGCAACATCGGCAGCTGCTGTTGCTGCTTAGCTCGCCAGGGTTTCAACACATCATGGCGCTGAGCTGGGCTGCTTCTGCTGCTGCTGCTGCTGCTGCTGCTGCTGCTGCTGCTGCTGCTTCAGGCTTCGGTGCTGCAGCTAGCCTGCACTGACATGCGGGCTCCGTCAACTTTTGCCCAAGAGGCATTTTCTTTGTAAGCGTTTGCCCCACTTGAAGTGTACATACACCGTGATCTGCTGCAGTGCAACAGCAGTGGACCGTTGAGCCGCTGCTGCAGTGGCTGCTGCTGCAGTGGCTGCTGCTGCAGCAGTGCTGCTCGCTGCGGCTGAGACCTGCTGCAGCAGCTGCTGCCGCCTTCTGTTGTGCTGCTTCCAGGTTCTTCCGGGTATGTGAAGCGCGCAGCCCGGAGGAGGCTCATGCAGAGGGAAGTGACGCAGCAGCAGCAGCAACTGCAGCAGCTGCTGCAGCAAGGCAAGAGTTCCTGCTGCCCCTGCTGCTGCAGGAGTGTGACAGAGTCGTCAGAGCGTACGCAGACGCAGCTCGTGATGGCCCCGAGGTTCGTTTGCAGCAGCAGCAACAACAGCAGCAGCAGCAGCAGCAGCACCCTCAGCAACAGCAGCGGCAACAGCTGCAGCTCCGAGGCCGGTAGCGGGAGCACCAACAGCAGAAGCTACAGCAGCAGCAGCAACAACACGTGCAGCAGCAGCAGCAGCAGCTTAGTGCATGCTTTTCACTTTATTTGGTTTTGTCTCGCTGCTTATTTGCTGCTGCTGCTCGCAGGGAGGGGCTGTGGACCCGCGTCTGCTGGCTTTCGTGTTTTCAAGTGTACGTACACTCCAGTGTGCTGCTCCTGCGAATCCGCAGAGCTCCCGTCCAAGCGTTTCACTGCTGATGCAGCTTGCAGGTGTGTTGCTGCTGCTGCTGCCTCTGCTGCTGCTGCTGCCTCTGCTGTTGCTGCTGCCTCTACTGCTGCTGCTGCCTCTGTTGCTGCTGCTGCCTCTGCTGCTGCTGCTGCTGCCTCTGCTGCTGCTGTGCAAGCTGTTGCGGGGCGAGCTGCTTTGCCGCCACGGCGGTGGCCGTGGTCGTAGCGCAGCAGCAGCAGCAACCGCAGGATGGAATGCTGCTGCTTCTTCTTAGGCCTGCTGCTGCTGTTGCTGCCCTTCGGCTCTGCTGCAGCTTCTATGTGCAGCTTCCCTAGTTTGGTTTTGATTATTTTTTATACTTAGATGCCTCTGTACAGCAGTGCTGCTGCGCTGCTGTGCTGCTGCGCTGCTGTGCTGCTGCGCTGCTGTGCTGCAGGCAGCAAGGCGCACCTGCTGCTGTTAATGCCAAAGCTTGTCTCGCTGGTCACGTGCGATGACGCGTAGGCCTTTGCTGCTGCTGCTGTTGCTGCTGAGACAGAATGCTGTTGCTGCTGCGACGTGCTGCTGCTGCTGCGACTTGCTGCCGCTGCTGCTATGCATTAATTGCTGTCTTGAGAGCTCTCTGCTGCTGGTGCTGCGCTTTTGCTGCTGCATCTGCTGCGCTGCAGCTGCTTACGGCGGGAGGTGCAGCTGTGCTTGCAGACAACTGTAGAAGCCCTCGGGCTGTCTCAGCAGCAGCAGCAAGAGCAGCAGCAGGAGCAGCAGCAGGAGCAGGAGAGGGACAATGCTTGTAGTTTGGGCTCCTAAATAAAGCCTTTTTTCCCCGCAGCAAGAGCTGCTGCTGCTGCGACGACGGCGCCTCGTGCAGCAGCAGCAGCAGCAGCAGAACCTCGCAGCGCGCTGCTGCTCGTGCTGCAGCAGCAGCAACGCGCTGCAGCTGATGTGCCTTTGGCCCCATTTTGCTTCTGTCTCTGCGGCTTGTGCGGCCAAGAGAGCAGCAGACTAGAGGGGAGCTGCCTGGAGGCATTTGTTGATTTCTGCAGAGACCAACTGCTTCCTAATTTGTATTTAACTAGCAGCACGCAGCAGCACTTCTAGTTTGCTGCTGCTGCAGCTGCTGCTGCTGCAGCTGCTGCTGCAGCAGCTGCAACTAAACACGCGCAACAGCACTTCTAGTTCGCTACTGCTGCAGCTGCTGCAGCTGCTGCAGCTGCAGCAGCTGCTGCAACTAAACGCACGCAGCAGCACTTCTAGTCTGCTGCTGCTGCAGCTGCTGCAGCAAGCAGGAGGTAGTTGTTCAGCTGCATGCGGGTCCCGTGGCTTTCAAGCAGCAGCTCACGCAGCAGCAAACGAAGGACAGAGCTAGGCTGAGACACGAACAAATGAGTTTCCGCCTCTACAGCAGCAAACTGGAGCTGCTGCAGCTGCAGTTTGCTGCTGCTGCAGTTGCCGCTGCTGTAGCTGCTCCTGCTGCAGTTGCTGCCGCCGCAGCTGCAGCTGCTGCCGCCGCAGCTGCAGCTGCTGCCACTGCAGCTGCTGCAGCGGTTCCTGCCGCAGCCGCTGCAGCTGCCGTTGGAGCAGCAGCTGAGTGGCTGCTGCCGGCGAGTCAGCTGCTGCCGCTGCCGCTGCTGCTGCTGCTGCTGCTGCTGCTGCTGCGGGGGAGCTAGCTCTCGAGGAGCGCGAGGCACTGGCGAAGGCCTTCGACAGATAAATACTTTTCAACAGTTTTGTGAGCCACAGAAGCTCTTGTGGCGAGGGCTTTGGGGGCATCTGTTTCTCTGGGGACAATGCGGACAATCTTTTGGCCAGCAGCAGCATCTTCGATGGTCCATCCCCTGGCTTTGACGAGCTTTTCGACCTTGTCGTCGGCTGCTGCTGCTGCTGCTGCTGCTGCTGCTGCTGCTGCGTTCAAGTTCAGCAGCTGGCAAAAGTCCGACAGAGAAATTGTCGAAAAAGTCTGCTGCAGCACTTCGCACACATAACGCCGCAGCGCCTCCACCACTCCCGGCGTGTGCAGCACGTCGGCCATTTCGGGTTCCCGCAGCATTGCCCACGCCTGCAGCAAACTCCACAAGCCCAAAACGAGAAACTATTCAGCTCCAGCGGCCTCTACGCATGCAGCAGCAGCAGCAGCAGCAACAGCAGCCTTAAATCCGAAAAAAACCACTCCTGCAGCTTAAAAATCCGTCAAACGCGGGCTCGTTGCTGCAGCAGCAGCAGCAGCAGCAGCTGCGCAGCAGCAAGTGTACGTGCAGGCACAGGGATGCCGCGCTGCTTCGTGAAGCAGCAAAAGCAAGAAACGCAAAGCAGCATTTTAGCTAATATGCAGGCCTTGATAAGCAGCAAACGGCGTAGCTGCTGCTGCTGCTGCTGCTGCTGCTGCTGCGGTGTTACCGCTTTGAAGTCGCAGCTTTCGAGGAGCTCCTGGAGAGTGAGGACGTCTTGGACTTTCTTTTCGTCTTCGGGGTTTGGAAAGTGAGAAGGCGCAATGCAGGCGTAGTAGCCAAACTGGTTTTCCGGAAGAGCCACTATAGTCTGCACAAGGATCTTGCGTACAACTTCTGCATTGGCGCACTGGGGGTAAAGCAGGTAGAGGCGCAGCACTGCAGAACACAAGTCCGGAGAGGCCCCGCCCGCGGCAATTCCCCTTTCCAAATGGTTCACCAGCAAGTCCAAAGTGCTCGGCAAATATATCATTTGGTGAATATTCAACAAGTCCTCCACGGGGAACTGTTCCACGCTGACTGCGGGCTCCGTCATTGTGCGTCGTCGGCGCCAACACCTCGCGAAACCTGCCTCAAATTCCCAGCTTCCACGCGATCTCCGCGCGCAAAATGTTCAAAATTAAACAAATAATTTATAATTCCACTCGCTTTTCGAGTTCGCCCGCGGAAACCGCTCGAAATGCTGCGCAAGTGCCTCCACCCCGCTCCCCACACCGGCGCCCTCTCCGTCAAGTCTACAGGCGGATAATTGCAGGATTTCAACTTCCAATTTTCCCGCAAAACAAAGCCACAGCCTCTTCTTCTAATTACTCAGCAACAAATGCTCCAAGTGCGCGGCAGCCGCTGCATGCAGACAAACCACGCGCAGCAGCTTCGCTGCAGCAGCCAGCCCAGCCCCGTGAGCAACCAAGCCTCCAGTCCACCAGCTTTTAATCTTTTTTTTAAATTTTTTGG
Source organism: Eimeria necatrix (assembly GCF_000499385.1). Classification (NCBI taxonomy): domain Eukaryota; phylum Apicomplexa; class Conoidasida; order Eucoccidiorida; family Eimeriidae; genus Eimeria; species Eimeria necatrix. Next base: position 26,101 of record NW_013654322.1, read on the forward strand.
AAAAAGTCAAACACATTTCAATTTATAATGAAACGCTGGACATAAATGACGAAGGCGGTGCCTTGCGCGCAGCTCGCGCTGGCCCGGTGCTGGGCTGCTCTTGTCTTTTTTGTGGCTCTTTCCGCGTCTTACTGCTGCTAAATCTTTGCAAGTTTAAAAGAATTTATAAAATAATTAAATTTAATTCATCCTATGTTGAAAGCGGCATCATCGGGGCTGCTGTCGGTCCGCAGCTGGCGACCCGCCGGGCTGCGCGTTCTTGAATGGTGCGCTGACAGCTGCTGCTTCTCTTCGTCTCAGCAGTCTGTGGGGACTCTTTTGGCAGAAAAAAGGGGAAACAAACTCAAAATAAATTCAAAAAAAGAGTTATTTGAGGAGGCAGTGGGGGCAGAATGTTCATCAAACGACGTGGGCGCAAAAGGCAGCCAGCGGTGGGGAGAAGACGCAGCAGCAGCAACTGCTGCTGCTGCTGCAGCAGCTCCTGCCGCTCCCGCTGCAGCCCCTGCAGCAGACGCTGCAGCAGCTGCGGATGACTGGATCTACGAGGCCAAGCCTGGGGGCCGCCTGCACTTCGAGGCGCACAAGCGGCTGATGATGCTCGCATCCTCACCTGCAGCAGCAGCAGCAGCGGCAGCAGCAGAAAGGCCACCGTCAGCAGCAGCAGCAGCAGCTGCTGCTGCTGCTGGCCCGGGGGAGCCACTGAACGCCTGGGGAGTGCCCCTAGTTCGCTACCTCCCTGCTGCTGAGCGTCAGCAGCAGCAGCAGTGCGAGCTGGGGCTGCTGGTGAGGCGCCAGTGCATGCAAGCTGCTGCAGAGTTTGGGTCTGCTGCAGAGCGTTCTGGGGTGTACAGACACCTCAGGGAGCCCGCTGCGGAGCCGCAGGACGCTGCACTTGCTGCCAGCTTCAGAAGTGCAGAAATGAAATCTTATTTGCTGTTTTTGGCTCCCCATCTTCCTTCATTGGAGCTGCAGTGGGTCATTTCGGGCTTCCTCTCCGTGCATTTGCGCCACATGGACCAGCAGCAGATGCAGCACCTGCTGCAGCTGCTGCTGCTGCAAGAGCGGCCGCCAGCAGCAGCAGCAGCAGCAGCAGCAGCAGCAGCAGCAGCAGCGAGCGCAGCAGGCTCTCAGGCACGCCCAAAGTGCTCTTGTGGGCAAACGCGCTGCTGCTGGGGCCGCCATCGGGTGAAGGGCAACAGCAGCAGCACGCGCTGCAGCAAGATCAACAGCAACAGCAGCAGCAGCAGCAGCAGCGGGACCGACAGCCACAGCAGTGGCACTGACAGTGACAGCCCCCGCAGCGACAGCAGCAGCAGCAGCAGCAGCAGCGGGAGCTGCTGCTGCGACGGCTTGACAGCAGCCACCCTAGCGGACCTGCTGCGCTGCCGCGGCCCTCGCTGTGTGCCCCCTTGCTTGCGGGGCAATAGTGCTCTTCGTCTTTTGTTTAGTTTTATAAATTCTGATCATCCTTTGCTTTCTTTTTTGCCGCCTCCTGGAGGTCTGCCTGCCGACTGAAACGGCCGGACTCGCGCGGTGTATGTACACTGCAACGCTGTGCGCTGAGGTGTACGTACACCTCAGCGTGCAGGCACCCCGCAGTGCACCGCGGAGGCCGGGCCGGATATTAAACTTCATTCTTTCCATTTTTTAGTGCAGAAATGCTTTTTAAGAAGCTTTTAAAGAACTTTTTTAAGGTTCAGTTTTCTTTGTTCTTTTGAGACTTTCTAGCGCGAACTCCCCACAGCCTTGTGCTAGACAAATGGGTGAGCCAGTCCGCTTGCATGCATGCATGCATGCAGTCAAGGAACGCAAAGACGAGCAGCAACATATTTATAAATGCATTTGACAAACTAAATATCCATAATATAACATAAATAACATAAATAAACAGCCCTCTGCTGCGCTGCCAACTCCCCAGCCTACTGGGTGCAGCAGCCACAGAAGCGGTATTGGGCGGCCCCGCTGCTGCTCTTTTGCTGCCTGCCGCAGCAAACTAATACGAGTGCTGCCTTCTGCAGCAAGCTAATACTAATGCTGCCTGCTGCAGCAGACTAATACGAGTGTTGCCTGCTGCAGCAAGCTAATACTAATGTTGCCTGCTGCAGCAGACTAATACAAGTGCTTCCTGCTGCAGCAAACTAATACTATTGCTGCCTGATGCAGCAGATTAATACGGATGTTGCCTGCTGCAGCAAACCAATGTGAGACTACTTCCTCATTCCAATTCAACTGGCCTTTAAGAATTCTGCCACCACTTTGCCCGGATCTTCATCACTCTTGTGCCTGCAGCAACTTAAGTAGTCCTCTTAGTGACTTTTTCAGTTTTTGGAAGCAAATTAAAAGAAGTTCTATTTAAGTCTGCAGCAAACTAACTGGCTCTGCCGCTTTCGCAGCCCACCGCGTCGAATTGTAGTAACAAAATTAATGCATGCTTTTCGGTTTTGTGTCTAAACTCTCTCCGATTAATTTAAAAAAATAAAGCTTGTGTGATCCCTCTGCAGATTAAGAGAAGACTGCTGCTGCGAGCTGCAGCACAAAGAACGAGTAGTGCGTCGAAGTGTACGTACACCGCGAAATAGGGCGGCGAGAAAGCCGCATTTCCACAAAACTGACACTCACTCTTAAACATCAGCAACACGGAATAGAACAAGACACGCAGCAGCTCTAAGCCCTGCTGCTGGACTTTCCCTGTTTCTTAGGCGTCGCTACTGGCCTCCACATCCATAAAATTAAGCAAACAAGAACCCAAATTCAACGGTACTGTCATTCAGCTTCCGACTGCTGCTGCTGCTGCTGCTGCTGCTGCACACACTATCTGTGCTAGTGTGCTTGCCAGTGTGCCTTTGCTCTTTGGCACTTTGGCCTGCGCCCTCCGGGGGCGCAGCAGCAGCACCCGACCGAAACTGCACGGATATCTAAATCAACAAGAGAAGACAAAGAACTGACGCTTTAATTCCATTTGCATCAAAGCGCGCAGCTCTGTACAGTACACGCGGCCCTCTCAGGTGTACAGACACCTAGCACAGACACCCCAAGCCCGCTGTGCATACAGCCCAATGCAAACTTGCAGTGTACACGCAACTTTGGGGTGTACACGAAACTACGCGGCAGCGCATTTCAGACTTTCGGGCACACGACACATCTGAGGTGTACAGACACCTCGGAGGTGTACAGATAGAATCACCTCCCGCGTGCCCTGGCACCTCCAGGGTGTACAGACACTTCAGCCGAGTGTCTTACCAATAAAAAAAGCTGACTAGAAAGCTCTTTGCTTTCTTGTTCGACTCAGTTACTAACCACAAGACAGACCCTCTACTGGCGCGCAAGCCTTTGTTTCTAGGCTATCACTGAAGCAGCAGCAGCAGCAGCTGCTGCTGCTGCTGCTGCTTCCCTTGGTCACGCCCGTCGCTGCTGCTTAGGCGAAAGCCACTCAATGCCCCTGAATTGCCCTCCCTCCCCTTCCGAATGTGGTGGGTGTGTTCTTGCTGCTGCAGCTGCTCCAGCGGGTGCTGCTGCTGCTGTTGTTGCGTCTCCTGCAGCGCCTGGGGGTGCCCGCGTTGCTCGTGCTGCTGCTACTGGAGCTCCTCGAGCGGCGGGTGCCGCTGTTGCAGCCGTTGCAGCTCCTGCTGCTCCTGCATCTGCTACCTCTGCTGCCTCTGTCATTCTCCCGTTCCTAGATGTGTTGCTGCGCTGCTGCTCATTGCAGCTCGTGGTCGCCTTCAGTGTGCTGCTGCAGCTGGCGACGCAGCTGCAGCTGCTGCTGCTGCTGCTGGTGGTGGCTCTTGTCGTGGTGGTGGTGGCGGTGGTGATGGTGCGCATGCAGCAAATGGCTTGCTGCTGCAAGGTCCCCCCTGCTGCTCTGCCGGGCCATCAGCCCGCAGGTTGGTGCTGCATACGGCGACAGCTGCAGCACGCCCAAGTCCCGCTGCAGCTGCTCTCTGAAAATTGCTGACTCAGATTCATGCAGCAAAGCTTCGGGAATAAGTTCTGCATGTTCATCTGTCATGTCCACGCCGTCCCGCATCAACACCACGCCTTCCCGCAGCAGCACCACCTTCGCAAACAGCTCCTGCAGCAGCAGCAGCAGCAGCACCAGCAACAGCAGCAACGTCCTTGCAGCGCCGTCAGCCGCGGCAGAAAGACGAGCATGAGCGCAGCAGCAGCAGCAGCAGCAGCAGCAGCAGCAACGGTGTGCCCAGAAGCAAAGGACCTCGTGCTGCCCTCTCTAGAACGGCTGAACTTGAGAAAATTGAATTCCAAATCTACTTTTGCTGCAGCGCCTTCGCTCTGACACTAAGCACTTCTGGTTGCTGCTTTAATGTCTTATTGTCTGCTTGTCTAGTGCGCTGTCTCAGTGTGGAAGCGGCACAGTTTCCTCCTGAGTCCCCGCTGCCTCCCCCGTAGCAGCAGCAGCAGCAGCAGCAGCAGCAGCAGCAGCAGCAGCAGCAGCAGCAGCAGCAGCAGCAGCAG